>NC_133294.1:277439-304961 GCF_005239225.2 Populus alba | reverse complement strand
GGCCCGGTTGCGAAATCCAGTTGCCCTTTGCCTTTGAATTTCTGGTGATCCCTCTTGACCATGTATGCTTCTGCTACTTGTTCTCAATCAATCTTCTTCCGCAAACGGCGAAACGCTTTGACTCGGTGAGTTTGGCGGCATTCCGCCTTCGATGCCTGGTTGCCGAAATCCACTTGCCTTTGAATTTCGGTGATCCTCTTGAGCATGTATGCTTCTACTACTTGTTCTACAGCAGACTACTTTCGCAAACGGCGAAACGATTTGACTCGGTGAGTTTCGCTGGATTACGACTTAGATTCCCCAGTTTTCGAAATCCAGTTGCCTTTGAATTTTGGGTGATCCCTCTTGAGCATGTATGCTTCTGCTAGTTGTTCTACATCAGAGTTCTTCCGCAAACGGCGAAAAGCTTTGACTCGGTGAGTTTCGCGGCATTCCAACTTCGTTGCCCAGGTCTCCGAAATCCAGTTGCCTTTGAATTTCTGGTGATCCCTCTTGAGCATGTATGCTTCTGCTACTTGTTCTCAATCAAACTTCTTCCGCAAACGGCGAAACGCTTTGACTCGGTGAGTTTCGCGGCATTACGACTTCGATTCCCCTGTTTCGAAATCCAGTTTCCTTTAAAATCGGGTGATCCCTCTTGAGCATGTATGCTTATGCTACTTGTTCTACATGAAACTTCTTCCGCAAACGGCGAAACGCTTTGACTCGGTGAGTGTGGCGACATTCCGAATTCGATGCCCCGGTTGCCGAAATCCAGTTGCCTTTGAATTTCTGGTGATCCCTCTTGAGCATGTATGCTTCTGCTACTTGTTCTCAATCAATCTTCTTCCGCAAACGGCGAAACGCTTTGACTCGGTGAGTTTGGCGGCATTCGGACTTCGATGCCCTGGTTGCCGAAATCCACTTGCCTTTGAATTTCGGGTGATCCCTCTTGAGCATGTATGCTTCTACTACTTGTTCTACAGCAGACTACTTTCGCAAACGCGAAACGATTTGACTCGGTGAGTTTCGCTGGATTACGACTTAGATTCCCCAGTTTTCGAAATCCAGTTGCCTTTGAATTTCGGGTGATCCCTCTTGAGCATGTATGCTTCTGCTAGTTGTTCTACATCAGAGTTCTTCCACAAACGACGAAAAGCTTTGACTCGGTGAGTTTCGCGGCATTCCAACTTCGTTGCCCAGGTCTCCGAAATCCAGTTGCCTTTGAATTCCGGGTGATCCCTGTTGAGCATGTATGCTTCTGCTACTTGTTCTACATCAGACTACTTCCGTAAATGGCGCAACTCTTTGACTCGGTGAGTTTTGCTGCATTCCGTATTCGATGCTCCGGTTGCCGAAATCCAGTTGCCTTTGAATTTTTGAATTTCGGGTGATCCCTCTTTAGCATGTATGCTTCTGCTACTTGTTCTACATCAGACTACTTCCGCAAATGGCGCAACGCTTTGACTCGGTGAGTTTCGTTGCATTCCGTATTCGATGCTCCGGTTGCCGAAATCCAGTTGCCTTTGAATTTTTGAGTTTCGGGAAATCCTGCTACTTGTTCTACATCAGACTACTTCCGCAAATGGCGAAAGGCTTTGACTCGGTGAGTTTCGCTACATTCCGTCTTCGATGCCCCGGTTGCCGAAATCCAGTTGCCTTTGAATTGCGGGTTATCCCTCTTGAGCATGTATGCTTCTGCTACTTGTTCTACATCAGACTTCTTCCGCAAACGGCGAAACGCTTTGACTCGGTGAGTTTCGTGACATTTCGAATTCGATGCCCCGGTTGCCGAAATCCGGTTGCCTTTGAATTTCTGGTGATCCCTCTTGAGCATGTATGCTTCTGCTACTTGTTCTCAATCAAACTTCTTCCGCAAACGGCGAAACGCTTTGACTCGGTGAGTTTGGCGGCATTCCGACTTTGATGCCCTGGTTGCCGAAATCCAGTTGCCTTTGAATTTCGAGTGATCCCTCTTTAGCATGTATGCTTCTACTACTTGTTCTACAGCAGACTACTTTCGCAAACGGCGAAACGATTTGACTCGGTGAGTTTCGCTGGCATTACGACTTCAATTCCCCGGTTTCCGAAATCCAGTTGCCTTTGAATTTCGGGTGATCCCTCTTGAGCATGTATGCTTCTGCTACTTGTTCTACATCACACTTCTTCCGCAAACGGCGTAACGCTTTGACTCGGTGAGTTTGGCGGCATTCCAACTTCGATGCCCAGGTTGCCGAATTCCAGTTGCCTTTGAATTTCGGGTGATCCCTCTTGAGCATGTATGCTTCTGCTACTTGTTCTACATCAGACTTTTCCGCAAACTACGAAACGCTTTGACTCGGTGAGTTTGGCGGCATTACGATTTCGATGCCCCGGTTATCGAAATCCAGTTGCCTTTGAATTTCGGGTGATCCCTCTTCAGTATGTATGCTTTTGTTACTTGTTCTACATCAGACTTCTTCCCCAAACGGTGAAACGCTTTGACTCGGTGAGTTTCGCGGCATTCCAACTTCGTTCCCCCGGTTTCCGAAATCCAGTTGCCTTTGAATTCCGGGTGATCCCTCTTGAGCATGTATGCTTCTGCTACTTGTTCTACATCAGACTACTTCCGTAAATGGCGCAAATCTTTGACTCGGTGAGTTTTGCTGCATTCCGTATTCGATGCTCCGGTTGCCGAAATCCAGTTGCCTTTGAATTTTTGAATTTCGGGTGATCCCTCTTTAGCATGTATGCTTCTGCTACTTGTTCTACATCAGACTACTTCCGCAAATGGCGCAACGCTTTGACTCGGTGAGTTTCGTTGTATTCCGTATTCGATGCTCTAGTTGCTGAAATCCAGTTGCCTTTGAATTTTTGAATTTCGGGAAATCCTGCTACTTGTTCTACATCAGACTACTTCCGCAAATGGCGAAAGGCTTTGACTCGGTGAGTTTCGCTGCATTTCGTCTTCGATGCCCCGGTTGCCGAAATCCAGTTGCCTTTGAATTGCGGGTGATCCCTCTTGAGCATGTATGCTTCTGCTACTTGTTCTACATCAGACTACTTCCGTAAATGGCGCAACTCTTTGACTCGGTGAGTTTTGCTGCATTCCGTATTCGATGCTCCGGTTGCCGAAATCCAGTTGCCTTTGAATTTTTGAATTTCGGGTGATCCCTCTTTAGCATGTATGCTTCTGCTACTTGTTCTACATCAGACTACTTCCGCAAATGGCGCAACGCTTTGACTTGGTGAGTTTCGTTGTATTCCGTATTCGATGCTCCGGTTGCCGAAATCCAGTTGCCTTTGAATTTTTGAATTTCGGGAAATCCTGCTACTTGTTCTACATCAGACTACTTCCGCAAATGGCGAAAGGCTTTGACTCGGTGAGTTTCGCTGCATTTCGTCTTCGATGCCCCGGTTGCCGAAATCCAGTTGCCTTTGAATTGCGGGTGATCCCTCTTGAGCATGTATGCTTCTGCTACTTGTTCTACATCAGACTTCTTCCGCAAACGGCGAAACGCTTTGACTCGGTGAGTTTCGTGACATTTCGAATTCGATGCCCCGGTTGCCGAAATCCAGTTGCCTTTTGAATTTCTGGTGATCCCTCTTGAGCATGTATGCTTCTGCTACTTGTTCTACATCAGACTTCTTCCGCAAACGGCGTAACGCTTTGACTCGGTGAGTTTCGCGGCATTCCGACTTCGATTCCCCGGTTTTTCGAAATCCAGTTGCCTTTGAATTTCGGGTGATCCCTCTTGAGCATGCATGCTTCTGCTACTTGTTCTACATCAAACTTCTTCCGCAAAGGGCGAAATGCTTTGACTCGGTGAGTTTCGCGGCATTCCGACTTCGATGCCCAGGTTGCCGAAATCTAGTTGCCTTTGAATTTCGGGTGATCCCTCTTGAGCATGTATGCTTCTCCTACTTGTTCTACATCAGACTACTTCCGCAAACGGCGAAATGCTTTGACTCGGTGAGTTTCGCTGCATTTCATATTCGATGCCCCGGTTGCCGAAATCTAGTTGCCTTTGAATTTCGGGTGATCTCCCTTGAGGATGTATGCTTCTGCTACTTGTTCTACATAAGACTTCTTCCGCAAACGGCGAAACGCTTTGACTCGGTGAGTTTCGCGGCCTTCAGAGTTTGATTCCCCGGTTGCCGAAATCAAGTTTCCTTTGAATTTCGGGTGATCCCTCTTGAGCATGAATGCTTCTGCTACTAATTCTACATCAGACTACTTCCGCAAACGGCGAAATGCTTTGACTCGGTGAGTTTCGCTGCATTCCATCTTCGATGCCCCGGTTGTCGAAATCCGGTTGCCTTTGAATTTCGGGTGATCCCTCTTGAGCATGTATGCTTCTGCTAGTTGTTCTACATCAGACTTCTTTCGCAAACGGCGAAACGCTTTGACTCGGTGAGTTTCGCTGCATTCCGACTTCGTTGCCCCGGTTGCCGAAATCCAGTTGCCTTTGAATTCCGGGTGATCCCTCTTGAGCATGTATGCTTCTGCTACTTGTTCTACATCAGACTTTTCCGCAAATTACGAAACGCTTTGACTCGGTGAGTTTGGCGGCATTACTATTTCGATGCCCCGATTGTCGAAATCCAGTTGCCCTTGAATTTCGGGTGATCCCTCTTCAGCATGTATGCTTCTGCTACTTGTTCTACATCAGACTACTTCCGCACACGGCGAAATGCTTTGACTCGGTGAGTTTCGTTGCATTCCGTCTTCGATGCCCCGGTTGCCGAAATCCAGTTGCCCTTGAATTTCGGGTGATCCCTCTTGAGCATGTATGCTTCTACTACTTGTTCTACAACAGACTACTTTCGCAAACGGCGAAATGATTTGACTCGGTGAGTTTCGTTGCATTCCGTCTTCGATGCCCCGGTTGCCGAAATCCAGTTGCCCTTGAATTTCGGGTGATCCCTCTTGAGCATGTATGCTTCTGCTACTTGTTCTACATCAAACTTCTTCCGCAAACGGCGTAACGCTTTGACTCGGTGAGTTTGGCGGCATTCCGACTTCGATGCCCAGGTTGCCGAAATCCAGTTGCCTTTGAATTTCGGGTGATCCCTATTGAGCATGTATGCTTCTGCTACTTGTTCTACATCAGACTTTTCCGTAAACTACGAAACGCTTTGACTCGGTGAGTTTGGCGGCATTACGATTTCGATGCCCCGGTTGTCGAAATCCAGTTGCCCTTGAATTTCGGGTGATCCCTCTTCAGCATGTATGCTTCTGCTACTTGTTCTACATCAGACTTCTTCCGCAAACGGCGAAACGCTTTGACTCGGTGAGTTTCGCGGCATTCCGACTTCGTTGCCCCAGTTGCCGAAATCCAGTTGCCTTTGAATTCCGGGTGATCCCTCTTGAGCATGTATGCTTCTGCTACTTGTTCTACATCAGACTTTTCCGCAAACTACAAAACGCTTTGACTCGGTGAGTTTGGCGGCATTACGATTTCGATGCCCCGCTTGTCGAAATCTAGTTGCCCTTGAATTTCGGGTGATCCCTCTTCAGCATGTATGCTTCTGTTACTTGTTCTACATCAGACTTCTTCCCCAAACGGTGAAACGCTTTGACTCGATGAGTTTCGCGGCATTCCAACTTCGTTCCCTCGGTTTCCGAAATCCAGTTGCCTTTGAATTCCGGGTGATCCCTCTTGAGCATATATGCTTCTGCTACTTGTTCTACATCAGACTACTTCCGCACACGGCGAAATGCTTTGACTCGGTGAGTTTCGCTGCATTCCGTCTTCGATGCCCCGGTTGCCGAAATCCAGTTGCCCTTGAATTGCGGGTGATCCCTCTTGAGCATGTATGCTTCTGCTACTTGTTCTATATCAGACTACTTCCGCAAACGGCGAAAGGCTTTGACTCGGTGAGTTTCGCTGCATTCCGTCTTCGATGCCCTGGTTGCCGAAATCCAGTTGCCTTTGAATTTCGTGTGATCCCTCTTGAGCATGTATGCTTCTGCTACTTGTTCTACATCAGACTTCTTCCGCAAACGGCGAAACGCTTTGACTCGGTGAGTTTCGCGGCATTCCAACTTCGTTGCCCCGGTTTCCGAAATCCAGTTGCCTTTGAATTTCTGGGTGATCCCTCTTGAGCATGTATGCTTCTGCTACTTGTTCTACATCAGACTTCTTCCGCAAACGGCGAAACGCTTTGACTCGGTGAGTTTCGCTGCATTATGACTTCGATGCCACGGTTAACGGAATCCAGTTGCCTTTGAATTTCAGGTGATCCCTCTTGAGCATGTATGCTTCTGCTACTTGTTCTACATCAGACTACTTCCGCAAATGGCGAAAGGCTTTGACTCGGTGAGTTTCGCTGCATTCCGTCTTCGATGCCCCGGTTTGCCGAAATCCAGTTGCCTTTGAATTTCGGGTGATCCCTCTTGAGCATGTATGCTTCTGCTACTTGTTCTACATCAGACTTCTTCCGCAAACGGCGAAACGCTTTGACTCGGTGAGTTTCGCGACATTCCGAATTCGATGCCCCGGTTGCCGAAATCCAGTTGCCTTTGAATTTCCGGTGATCCCTCTTGAGCAAGTATGCTTCTGCTACTTGTTCTCAATCAATCTTCTTCCGCAAACGGCGAAACGCTTTGACTCGGTGAGTTTGGCGGCATTCCGACTTCGATGCCCTGGTTGCCGAAATCCAGTTGCCTTTGAATTTCGGGTGATCCCTCTTGAGCAAGTATGCTTCTACTACTTGTTGTACAGCAGACTACTTTCGCAAACGGCGAAATGATTTGACTCGGTGAGTTTCGATGGATTACGACTTCGATTCCCCGGTTTCCGAAATCCAGTTGCCTTTGAATTTCGGGTGATCCCTCTTGAGCATGTATGCTTCTGCTACTTGTTCTACATCAAACTTCTTCCGCAAACGGTGTAACGCTTTGACTCGGTGAGTTTGGCGGCATTCCGACTTCGATGCCCAGGTTGCCGAAATCCAGTTGCCTTTGAATTTCGGGTGATCCCTATTGAGCATGTATGCTTCTGCTACTTGTGCTACATCAGACTTTTCCGCAAACTACGAAATGCTTTGACTCGGTGAGTTTGGCGGCATTACGATTTCGATGCCCCGCTTGTCGAAATCCAGTTGCCCTTGAATTTCGGGTGATCCCTCTTCAGCATGTATGCTTCTGTTACTTGTTCTACATCAGACTTCTTCCCCAAACGGTGAAACGCTTTGACTCGGTGAGTTTCGCGGCATTCCAACTTCGTTCCCCAAATCCAGTTGCATTTGGAATTTTCTTGAGCTATTTGACTCAGCCTTCTGCTACTTGTTCTATACCATCAGAACTTTGACTTGCCGCAAACGGCGGAATGCTTTGACTCCGTGTTGCCTTTGAGGGCATCCATGTTGCCTGCTTGTTCTTCATGACTTTTGAGTTGCCCCTTGAATTTCCCTCTTGGGTGATCTACCTCTTGTGTGAGTTTGCTTCCGAATGATGGCTACCAGTTGTTCGGGTGAGATCTTCTAGACTTTCTTCGCGCAAACGGCGAAATCGCTTTGACTCGACGGCATCCGAGATGAGTTGTAATTCCGCTGTAACTCCCTTGATTCGTCTTCGATGCTACTTGCCGATTGCCGGTGAGTTGAAATCCACTCGTTGCCTTTGAATTTTCGGGTGATGTGTTGCGAATTGCTTTGACTGCTTACTTGTGTTGCTACATCAGCCTACTTTCTGGCGCAACGCTTTGGAATCTCGGTGAGTTTCGCTGCATTCCGTATTCGCATGAATTGCTTCGAAATCTTAGTTTGACCTTTGAATTTCTGGTGATCCTCTGATGAGCATGTATGCTTCTGCTACTTGTTCTACATCAAGCTTTCCTTCTGCATTTGACTCGGTGAGTTTCGCTGCATTCCGTCTTCGATGCCCCGGTTGCCGAAATCCAGTTGCCTTTGAATTGCGGGTGATCCCTCTTGAGCATGTATGCTTCTGCTACTTGTTCTACATCAGACTTCTTCCGCAAACGGCGAAACGCTTTGACTCGGTGAGTTTCGCGGCATTCCAACTTCGTTGCCCCGGTTTCCGAAATCCAGTTGCCTTTGAATTCTGGGTGATCCCTCTTGGGCATGTATGCTTTTGCTACTTGTTCTACATCAGACTTCTTCCGCAAACGGCGAAACGCTTTGACTCGGTGAGTTTCGCTGCATTATGACTTCGATGCCACGGTTAACGGAATCCAGTTGCCTTTGAATTTCGGGTGATCCCTCTTGAGCATGTATGCTTCTGCTACTTGTTCTACATCAGACTACTTCCGCAAATGGCGAAAGGCTTTGACTCGGTGAGTTTCGCTGCATTCCGTCTTCGATGCCCCGGTTGCCGAAATCCAGTTGCCTTTGAATTTCGGGTGATCCCTCTTGAGCATGTATGCTTCTGCTACTTGTTCTACATCAGACTTCTTCCGCAAATGGCGAAACGCTTTGACTCGGTGAGTTTCGCGACATTCCGAATTCGATGCCCCGGTTGCCGAAATCCAGTTGCCTTTGAATTTCCGGTGATCCCTCTTGAGCATGTATGCTTCTGCTACTTGTTCTCAATCAATCTTCTTCCGCAAACGGCGAAACGCTTTGACTCGGTGAGTTTGGCGGCATTCTGACTTCGATGCCCTGGTTGCCGAAATCCAGTTGCCTTTGAATTTCGGGTGATCCCTCTTGAGCATGTATGCTTCTACTACTTGTTCTACAGCAGACTACATTCGCAAACGGCGAAACGATTTAACTCGGTGAGTTTCGCTGGATTATGACTTTGATTCCCCGGTTTCCGAAATCCAGTTGGCTTTGAATTTCGGGTGATCCCTCTTGAGCATGTATGCTTCTGCTACTTGTTCTACATCAAACTTCTTCCGCAAACGGCGTAACGCTTTGACTCGGTGAGTTTGGCGGCATTCCGACTTCGATGCCCAGGTTGCCGAAATCCAGTTGCCTTTGAATTTCGGGTGATCCCTCTTGAGCATGTATGCTTCTGCTACTTGTTCTACATCAGACTTTTTCCGCAAACTACGAAACGCTTTGACTCGGTGAGTTTGGCGGCATTACGATTTCGATGCCCCGGTTGTCGAAATCCAGTTGCCTTTGAATTTCGGGTGATCCCTCTTGAGCATGTATGCTTCTGCTACTTGTTCTACATCAGACTTCTTCCCCAAACGGTGAAACGCTTTGACTCGGTGAGTTTCGCGGCATTCCAACTTCGTTCCCCCGGTTTCCGAAATCCAGTTGCCTTTGAATTCCGGGTGATCCCTCTTGAGCATGTATGCTTCTGCTACTTGTTCTACATCAGACTACTTCCGCAAACGGCGAAATGCTTTGACTCGGTGAGTTTCGCTGCATTCCGTCTTCGATGCCCCGGTTGCCGAAATCCAGTTGCCTTTGAATTTCGGGTGATCCCTCTTGAGCATGTATGCTTCTGCTACTTGTTCTACATCAGACTACTTCCGCAAACGGCGAAAGGCTTTGACTCGGTGAGTTTCGCTGCATTCCATCTTCGATGCCCCGGTTGCCGAAATCCAGTTGCCTTTGAATTTTGGGTGATCTGACACGACCAAAAGCTTGATGTCTTCTCCCAAGTGCAGGAGTGTCGAAGTAATAAATAACCCGGCAAGACCGGGGTCAAACCACAGAGAGGTTAATTGTATAAATTATAAATAACAATACAACAACAATAATAACAATAATAGTAATAGTAATAATAAAGAGAGCTTTGAGATGTAAAGTTGATGTAAGGATTAAACAACGATAAAAATAAATGTCAAGGTTAGAGGATCCACTAATGGTACTTCAAACAAGTATAATATAAACTTTTATTACTCAATTGGAAACCACACATAAAGGAGGTTCCAATCATATTATAAATTGTTAACATGATTACATTAGTTATCTTATTCGAATAAAGCTAATACTTGTAAATGTTGGCAGGCATTCATGATTATAACTTATGTTAACAACAAATCAAGTCCCTTTCATAGCTCAGGTGTCGGTTATACCATACAGTATGGGCTATGAAAGTACCAAGTATTTGTTGTACCAAGTGTTATACAACATAAATCTAGATTAACCATTTAACAAGCAAAGTATTAAAAGTGAACAAGATAACAAATATAAAACATGTTAGTATCCAACGTTAAGGTCCATGTTAAGTTTATATTATACTTATTCTTACACCATTAGTGTACCCTTTTCACCTTGACATAATTAACTTAGCTAAACATAATGAAAGAAAGAAACATAAATGAACAAGATAAGAACATAAATGAGAAAGAAGTTAACTAAGTAAAGGAAAGGAAATGAAGTGCATAAACTTGATATTAATGAAAGCAAAACATAAGCAATACAAAGAGAGAAAGCAAGAGCATGATCTTGATCTGGAAACCAAGATGCCTCAATACATGGTAAGTGCCTCCTTTTATAGGCCAAAATTTGGAACTATTGATTTGTTGACTGAGTGGGTAGCCATATCTTGACTTGATAACAATCCTTATCTTCTTGTCTGATCAAGACGTCATTGCTAACATCATAATTTGCCCAGAATGCTCAAGAATGTTCTAGGAAATTGTCTCAGCTTTCCAACAAAAAAAAGATGAGGTCATTTGGACTTCTAGAACTCAAGATATGGGCTGAACACTAAATAGTGTCTGGGCTGCAGGACAGCTTCGGACTTCTTCGTTGTTCCTATATTTTGGACTTGAAAACGACCTTTTTAAATCTTGGGCTCCCATGAAAGTTATAGGCCTTTGTTTTACCTTTCCATCCATATAAAATGGACCTAAATCCGAGATCTAGAGCTCCAGATATGATCCAATTACCGAGCACTGTTCCGGTTTGGACTGCACCGACATCTCTTTTCTAAGTTTGGCCATCTCTTTGTCCTTTCACTTTCAATACTTAAACTCATCAATCAATCCTTTTATTTATGTGATAGGCCTGCATATAAGATGAGTATTTACCATAAATTAAGGTATCTTATAATATCAAACTTGTTATTATAAAACATGCTTTAGTTAAGGAGTTATTGATACTTCAAGTGCAAAATGATGATATAAAACCTTGATAAACATGCACTTTTAAGTACTAATCACACCCCCCAACCAGCTTATTACTAGTCCCTAGTAATCTAAAGCGTTAAAATAGAGAAACAATTTGCAAGTTCCACAAAGCAAGGCATTCATCATTCAACTTCCATTAATCTATCTAGATAAACAAACTCTCATTAAATTTATATTCCTGCTTCATACTTCGTAAACAAGATATTAATAAACCTTCTTTTTGCGTGCTCAATGAAAACATAGATGATGGGGCTTTTGTTGGAAGAAAACAATATTATGTTCAAATGTTTAAGGTGAACTTCCTTGGGTTGGGATTTTTTTTTTTCTTTTTATTTTCTTTTTATTTATATACACATACAACTTAAAACACAATGTATCTTTAACCCATGTAACGAGTTTTAGGCTAATGACTCCCAGACCAGTTGGTCTTAGGGCATTAGGTGTTGAGACACCCCTACGAGCTTAGTAACTCGGGTTGCAGATACTGATACGTAGATAGTGCAATGTTTGATTCCCTTAAGCTTTTCTCCTTAACCCATGTAACAAGCTTTGGGCCAATAGCTCCCAAGTCAGTTGACTTTTAGGGTATTAGGTGTTAAAACACCCCTTCGGGCTTAATTGCTTAGGTTAGGGAGGCTACGAAACCAAACTTATCCAAGTTTTATTATCATCAATACTATCTTTTTTTTTTCTTTGCAAATTATATACTATCCTTTTCCCTTAGTTGTTACCTTCAACAAAAGAACATAATTAATGTAATAAATCCAATGTGCAACCCACAATCATATGTTAAAGTATGTGTGTGTGAAAATGAAGGTTTAATAATACTTGTTAATGAGTATATGAGCAGAATCAAGTGATAACAATGTGAGAGTTTGTAAACCTGAATATTTCAAGAAGTATTATGATAGACCTTGGTAATGAAACTTACTAAGATGCGTCTCTAGAGTCAATAAAATTGATTCCATACTCTGCCATCCTAATAACAATTTTGTCAAATGGTTTTAATAATAGCAAAAACAGTTAGCAAGTTAGTTTTTTTTTTTTTTTTTTGAAGTACTACCCTCTCCCCCCAACCAAAACGAGACATTGTCCTCAATGTTCGAAGGTAGAAAGATAGAGTATAGAAGACATCACCTGAAACAGCGAACCATGACAAACCTGAAATACACTTAAACAAACATAAGAAGTAACAAAACAAAATAATATGCTATTAATAAAACCAAAAGACACAAGGTTTCACAGATGAAGGCTCAAATCTAATCTAAGCTTTTTACTTTATTTTGACAAAGCATGTATGTACAGGTAGTTGTGATTGTGGCTCACATCTTCCCTTGGTTTTACGTCCAAGAACGGCTTAAACGCCCTCTATGGGTCGGGGATAGGCTTCCCATCCAGTTTTCTTAAAAACTGACAAACAGGGTCTTTTTCAGTCAGATTCCCAAGACTAAGTCGATCATGTTCTTTATGGAATTGTGGCCATAAATCATGAATTACACGATGCACATCTCCACTAGGATGCGTCTCAAGGGTCACTAAAAGATTATCTAAAGACCCCTTACTCGGGCCATCCTTAATGAATTGTATCTTATCTTCACGGTTTACAGATACCATTCCTAAAGAACGACATGTTGCATTGCAAGTCCATCTGGCACATCTGTGACAGACTTTCAATCGTTTTGCACGACGTTTCTTTGCAAAAGTGCTTTTACCTGTTCCAGGCATGTGTGAAATGAAAGAATTGGAGGACTCACCTGATAATCGAACCTTTGCTTCAATTAGCCAGCGAATATCTTCAGGAATTCCATGATTCATTAACAACCTCAATCTTGCACACCCAACACGGTAAATTTTTGTAATCGCATTCTGAGGCAGAGCGGGAAAATACCTTTTCAACTTTTCAAGAGTGGTGTCCATTTTAAAATTAGAATTGGGGAAAATATTCAAAGAAGGGAGAAAGAGCAGAGAATTGTACAAATATATACAAATATCAGTTATTTGGGAAACTGAAAGAACCGACTTAAAGAGTCACGGAGTACCGTTATCCGCCATTTGACCGGGGGTGAGAGACTAGCAAAACAAAAGTCACACTAAAAAGCAAAAAAAAATGTGAGAAAAACAAAATAATCAACCTTTTATCAATAAGATTATATCAAACCAATGGATTCATTTTCACTAGGAAACTCATCAAAGTAAGCTTTTAAACGATGTTCATTTTACCTTCAAAACATTGTCATTCTTTGGATTCTCAATATCAAGGGCCCCATAAGGATACACATGTTTCAAAATAATAATGGACCGCTCCATCTTGATCTTAGTTTTTCAGGAAATAAATGGAGTTGAGAATTATAAAGGCAAAACTTTTTGACCAGTATCAACTTTTTGACAATTTTCACAAGTTTTGCAGAATGCATGTGTGTCCTTTGAAACATGGTGGGCCAATAAAATCCATTTTGTAAGATTTTTGCAGTCGTCTCTCTTGATGAGAATTGACTCCCACATGCTTCAGAATGACAAAAGTTTAATGACATTACTTACCTCATTGTCGGGAATGCATTTTTGAAATATTTGATCAGGATAATTTTTGAATAAGTAAGGGTCATCTAAGTAAAAGTTCTTCACTTCGTTCAAAAACTTTCCTTTGTCTTCGGTACTCCCAGTGAGCTGGCAAATCTCCTAAAGGAAGAAAATTGATATTTTTAGCAAACCAAAAGGCATTGAACTAGAGAAAGTAAGGATTCATTAGGAGAGTAATCATCGATTGGTGGGATGTCAGATGTCAAATCTGTTGTCACTTCTTGACAAAAGATCGACATCAATATTTTTGGTGCCTTTTTCATCTATGATTTCTTCCTGAGAATAAATCATTTGCAAATCTTCAAATTCATCCAACTCAAATTTTACTCAAAGTAGATTCAAGTTGATCATGAACTAATTCTTCAATAAGATCTACTTCTTGTAAATCATTATCATCTCTAGGTTGCTTGCAAATGTTTTTGAAAATGTTCATCTCCAATGTCATGTTTCCAAATGATAACTTCATGAGTCCATTCCTACAATTAATCAATGCATTAGAAGTTGCAAGAAACGGACGTCCTAAAATAATAGGAAAGTGAAGTTACATGCTTCACAGGTTGCGTGTCCAAGACAATAAAATCCACAGGAAGTAAATGAATTTATCGACTTGTACTAACACATCTTCAATTATTCCTCTAGGCACTTTTACAGATCTATCGGCAAGTAAAAGAGTTACAAGAAGTTGGTTTTAACTCACCTAGATTGAGACTCTGAAAAACTGAATATGGAAGTAAATTCACACTAGCTCCAAGATCAAGTAAGGCTCTTTCTCAATTATGTTCTCGCAATAAAGCAAGAAATTTTCGTGATTGCTAGGACACGGGTGCTACCTGTGCAGGGTCTTTATATTTCAATGGGTGGCCTGTAAGAATTATTGTTCTGAAGAATGGCACTTACTTGTTCGGCTAAAAAGGCTTTCTTTTTCACATTCAGTTTTCTCTTCACAGTGCACAGATCTTTCAAAAATTTTAGCATAAGAAGGAACTTGTTAATAGCACTCCAACAAAGGTATATTGATCCTTACCTGTTTGAAAGTTTCAAAGATTTCAGAGTTGTGATTGACTTTCCTTTGTTTGGTCATGGCATGAGGAAATGGAAGTGCTGGCGGGGAATCAGCCTTTTCTTTGCAATGTTCAGGTTCAACCCCTTCCTTACCCTCAGAGATAGACTCATCATCTTTCTCACAAATTTCAAGAATGGGTTTTTCAATAACCTTACCACTACGAAGAGTGATGACTAATTTGACTTGATCCATGTGTTGGCTTCCAGAACCACTTGCATGTGCATTGTATTGCCCCTTTGGATTTTGTTGTGGTTGAGAAGGAAACTTACCTTTCTCTTGGAAACTGAGAGCAGATGTTAATTTTGCAAGAGCGTCTTTAAAATCTGTCATGCTTTGAGCAAGTTGAGTGTTGATTGTCTCCTGCTTTTCACCCCCTATGAATGCATGCAATGTGTCCTCAAAGATTTCTTCTAGGGGTGGAGCATAAGGAGGTACATATCCATAAGAATTTTGGAAATTATGGTGTGCTTGAAACGGTGGCTGTGAAGTTTGTGCATTGTTGCTATCACTCTTCCAACTGAAATTTGGGTGATTTCTCCAACCAGGATTATATGTTTGCGAGTATGGGTTATGGTTGGGCCTTTGGAAACTGTATAAAGCATGAGCTTGTTCATGGAGGCATTCCTTGAAAGAAGGCAAAGTTGGACAATCATTTGTTGAGTGTTCCTTTGTTTCACAGATTTGACATACAATGTCTTGAACAGATTTTAATTGACCACTCTTTTTCAATTCAAGCGCTTCAACTTTTCTAGCTAAAGATGCAAACTTGGCTGGAGGTTCATGATCTTCCCTAAGGTTTGTGGGCATACCTCCACTAGATGTATGAGGTTGAGTTTTACTTGGTGCCTCATAAGTACCTGTGGTGTCCCATTTTGAGCATTTTTGGCTAGCAAGTCTAGGTACTTTTCCATTGCTTCATTAGGGTCTTTATCTTCAAAGGTTCCATTGCACATTCAATTCAAACCATTTGCCTATCTCTAGGTGTTAAACCTTCATAAAAATGTGAAACCAATCTCCATGTTTCAAAACCATGATGAGGGCAAGTATTAAGCAAATCTCGATAACCATATCCCAACATTGGTAAAAATGTTTCTCCTGGCTTTTGAGTGAAAGTGATGATTTGTCTTTTGAAGAGAGTTTGTTCTGTGAGATGGAAAAAACTTCTTAAAAATTGTTGTTGCATATCATCCCAAGCACGAATGGATCCTGGTCTCAAATTTTGTAGCCATGTTTTAGCTTTATCTTTTAATGAAAAAGGAAAAGCTTTAATCGAAAATGGTGTTCATGCTACAATTTTAGAGTCATTATAGGTATTACAGACCTCCTCAAATTCCCTTAAATGCAAGTATGGATTTTCTAAGTCTAAGCCATGAAAAGAAGGTAAAAGTTGAATAATGCCTGGCTTAAAATTAAAAATGAGATGCATCAGGAGGGAAAACTATGCATGAGGGTGCACTTGTTTTGTGGGGTTCAATGTGGTCTCTAAGTGTTCTCATACGGTTATTCTCATTATTCTCATTATGAAGCGATTGATTTATATCTTCTTCGGCCATATTTTCTAAAAATGATGAGGATACCCTACAAAGTCTACCACTTAATGTATGAGACCAAAACTCTCATGCACGTGTAAAAAGAGAATAAAAGGAAGAAACGAAAATAGAAGAAAAAGAAACTAAAAGAACAAAACAAAGAACAAGAGTTAGAAAAAAAATGAAAAGTGAAGGAGAAAATAAAATAAATATTATAATTTATACAAGAATTTACCTCCCGGCACGGCGCCAAAAACTTGACACGACCAAAAGCTTGATGTCTTCTCCCAAGTGCAGGAGTGTCGAAGTAATAAATAACCCGGCAAGACCGGGGTCGAACCACAGAGAGGTTAATTGTATATAAATTATAAATAACAATACAACAACAATAATAACAATAATAGTATAGTAATAATAAAGAGAGCTTTGAGATGTAAAGTTGATGTAAGGATTAAACAACGATAAAAATAAATGTCAAGGTTAGAGGATCCACTAATGGTAACTTCAAACAAGTATAATATAAACTTTTATTACTCAATTGGAAACCACACATAAAGGAGGTTCCAATCATATTATAAATTGTTAACATGATTACATTAGTTATCTTATTCGAATAAAGCTAATACTTGTAATGTTGGCAGGCATTCATGATTATAACTTATGTTAACAACAAATCAAGTCCCTTTCATAGCTCAGGTGTCGGTTATACCATACAGTATGGGCTATGAAAGTACCAAGTATTTGTTGTACCAAGTGTTATACAACATAAATCTAGATTAACCATTAACAAGCAAAGTATTAAAAGTGAACAAGATAACAAATATAAAACATGTTAGTATCCAACGTTAAGGTCCATGTTAAGTTTATATTATACTTATTCTTACACCATTAGTGTACCCTTTTCACCTTGACATAATTAACTTAGCTAACATAATGAAGAAAGAAACATAAATGAACAAGATAAGAACATAAATGAGAAAGAAGTTAACTAAGTAAAGGAAAGGAAATGAAGTGCATAAACTTGATATTAATGAAAGCAAACATAAGCAAACAAAGAGAGAAAGCAAGAGCATGATCTTGATCTGGAAACCAAGATGCCTCAATACATGGTAAGTGCCTCCTTTTATAGGCCAAAATTTGGAACTATTGATTTGTTGACTGAGTGGGTAGCCATATCTTGACTTGATAACAATCCTTATCTTCTTGTCTGATCAAGACGTCATTGCTAACATCATAATTTGTCCAGAATCCTCAAGAATGTTCTAGGAAATTTTCTCAGCTTTCCAACAAAAAAAAGATGAGGTCATTTGGACTTCTAGAACTCAAGATATGGGTTGAACACTAAATAGTGTCTGGGCTGCAGGACAGCTTCAGACTTCTTCGTTGTTCCTATATTTTGGACTTGAAAACGACCTTTTTAAATCTTGGGCTCCCATGAAAGTTATAGGCCTTTGTTTTACCTTTCCATCCATATAAAATGGACCTAAATCCGAGATCTAGAGCTCCAGATATGATCCAATTACCGAGCACTGTTCCGGTTTGGACTGCACCGACATCTCTTTTCTAAGTTTGGCCATCTCTTTGTCCTTTCACTTTCAATACTTAAACTCATCAATCAATCCTTTTATTTATGTGATAGGCCTGCATATAAGATGAGTATTTACCATAAATTAAGGTATCTTATAATATCAAACTTGTTATTATAAAACATGCTTTAGTTAAGGAGTTATTGATACTTCAAGTGCAAAATGATGATATAAAACCTTGATAAACATGCACTTTTAAGTACTAATCATGATCCCTCTTGAGCATGTATGCTTCTGCTACTTGTTCTACATCAGACTACTTCCGCAAATGGCGCAACGCTTTGACTCGGTGAGTTTTGCTGCATTCCGTATTCGATGCTCCGGTTGCCGAAATCTAGTTGCATTTGAATTTCTGGTGATCCCTCTTGAGCATGTATGCTTCTGCTACTTGTTCTACATCAGAGTACTTCCGCAAACGGCGAAAGGCTTTGACTCGGTGAGTTTCGCTGCATTCCGTCTTCGATGCCCCGGTTGCCGAAATCCAGTTGCCTTTGAATTGCGGGTGATCCCTCTTGAGCATGTATGCTTCTGCTACTTGTTCTACATCAGACTTCTTCCGCAAACGGCGAAACGCTTTGACTCGGTGAGTTTCGCGGCATTCCAACTTCGTTGCCCCGGTTTCCGAAATCCAGTTGCCTTTGAATTCTGGGTGATCCCTCTTGGGCATGTATGCTTTTGCTACTTGTTCTACATCAGACTTCTTACGCAAACGGCGAAATGCTTTGACTCGGTGAGTTTCGCTGCATTATGACTTCGATGCCATGCTTAACGGAATCCAGTTGCCTTTGAATTTCGGGTGATCCCTCTTGAGCATGTATGCTTCTGCTACTTGTTCTACATCAGACTACTTACGCAAATGGCGAAAGGCTTTGACTCGGTGAGTTTCGCTGCATTCCGTCTTCGATGCCCCGGTTGCCGAACTCCAGTTGCCTTTGAATTTCGGGTGATCCCTCTTGACCATGTATGCTTCTGCTACTTGTTCTACATCAGACTTCTTCCGCAAATGGCGAAACGCTTTGACTCGGTGAGTTTGGCGGCATTCCGACTTCGATGCCCTGGTTGCCGAAATCCAGTTGCCCTTTCTTGAATTTCGGGTGATCCCTCTTGAGCATGTATGCTTCTACTACTTGTTCTACAGCAGACTACTTTTGCAAACGGCGAAACGATTTCACTCGGTGAGTTTCGCTGGATTACGACTTCGATTCCCCGGTTTCCGAAATCCAGTTGCCTTTGAATTTCGGGTGATCCCTTTTTTTTGAGCATGTCAACCCGGGACTGCTTCTGCTACTTGTTCTAAAACATCAAAAGCATTTCTTCGCAAACGGCGTAACGCTTTGACTCGGTGAGTTTTTTTGGCGGCAATTCCGACTTCGATGCCCAGGTTGCCGAAATCCAGTTGCCTTTGAATTCCGGGTGTTCCCTCTTGAGCATGTATGCTTCTGCTACTTGTTCTACATCAGACTTTTCCGCAAACAGCGAAACGCTTTGACTCGGTGAGTTTGGCGGCATTACGATTTCGATTCCCCTGTTGCCGAAATCCAGCTGCCTTTGAATTTCAGGTGATCCCTCTTGAGCATGTATGCTTCTGCTAGTTGATCTACATCAGACTTCTTCCGCAAACGGCGAAACACTTTGACTTGGTGAGTTTCGCGGCATTCCAACTTAGTTGCCCCGGTTTCCAAAATCCAGTTCCCTTTGAATTCCGGGTGATCCCTCTTGAGCATGTATGCTTCTGCTACTTGTTCTACATCAAACTTATTCCGCAAACGGCGTAACGCTTTGACTCGGTGAGTTTGGCGGCATTCCGACTTCGATGCCCAGGTTGCCGAAATCCAGTTGCCTTTGAATTCCGGGTGATCCCTCTTGAGCATGTATGCTTCTGCTACTTGTTCTACATCAGACTTTTCCGCAAACTACGAAACGCTTTGACTCGGTGAGTTTGCGGCATTACGATTTCGATGCCCTGGTTGTCGAAATCCAGCTGCCTTTGAATTCCGGGTGATCCCTCTTGAGCATGTATGCTTCTGCTACTTGTTCTACATCAGACTACTTCAGGAAATGGCGCAACGCTTTGACTCGGTGAGTTTCGCTGCATTCCGTATTCGATGCTCCGGTTGCTGAAATCCAGTTGCCTTTGAATTTTGGGTGATCCCTCTTGAGCATGTATGCTTTTGCTACTTGTTCTACATCAGACAACTTCCGCAAACGGCGAAAGGCTTTGACTCGGTGAGTTTCGCTGCATTCCGTCTTCGATGCCCCGGTTGCCGAAATCCAGTTGCCTTTGAATTTCGGGTGATCCGTCTTGAGCATGTATGCTTCTGCAACTTTTCTACATCAGACTTCTTCCGCAAATGGCGAAACGCTTTGACTCGGTGAGTTTCGCTGCATTATGACTTCGATGCCACGGTTAACGGAATCCAGTTGCCTTTGAATTCCGGGTGATCCCTCTTGGGCATGTATGCTTTTGCTACTTGTTCTACATCAGACTTCTTCCGCAAACGGCGAAACGCTTTGACTCGGTGAGTTTTGCTACATTATGACTTCGATGCCACGGTTAACGGAATCCAGTTGCCTTTGAATTTCGGGTGATCCCTCTTGAGCATGTATGCTTCTGCTACTTGTTCTACATCAGACTACTTCCGCAAATGGCGAAAGGCTTTGACTCGGTGAGTTTCGCTGCATTCCGTCTTCGATGCCCCGGTTGCCGCAATCCAGTTGCCTTTGAATTTCGGGTGATCCCTCTTGAGCATGTATGCTTCTGCTACTTGTTCTACATCAGACTTCTTCCGCAAACGGCGAAACGCTTTGACTCGGTGAGTTTCGCGGCATTCCGACTTCGATTCCCTGGTTGCGAAATCCAGTTTCCTTTTAAATTCGGGTGATCCCTCTTGAGCATGTATGCTTCTGCTACTTGTTCTACATCAGACTTCTTCTGCAAACGGCAAAACGCTTTGACTCGGTGAGTTTCGCGACATTCCGAATTCGATGCCCCGGTTGCCGAAATCCAGTTGCCTTTGAATTTCCCGGTGATCCCCTTTTGAGCATGTATGCTTCTGCTACTTGTTCTCATCCAAATCTTCTCTTCCGCAAATGGCGAAGGCTTTGACTCGGTGAGTTTCGCTGCATTCCATCTTCGATGCCCCGGTTGCCGAAATCAAGTTGCCTTTGAAGTTTCGGGAATCAACTCTTGAGCATGTATGCTTCTTAGCTAACTTGTTCTACATCAGACTTCTTCCCAGCAAACAGGCGAAACGCTTTGACTCGGTGAGTTTCGCGACATTCCGATTCGATATGCCCCGGTTGCCGAAAAAATCCAGTTGCCTTTGAATTTCCGGTGAATCCTCTTGAGGCATGTATGTCTGCTACTTGTTTCTACATCAGACCTTACTTCCGCAAACGGCGAAAACGCTTTGACTCGGTGAGTTTTTCGCGACATTCCGAATTCGATGCCCCGGTTGCCGAAATCCAGTTGCCTTTGACATTTCCGGTGATCCCTCTTGAGCATGTATGCTTCTGCTACTTGTTCTCAATCAATCTTCTTCCGCAAATGGCGAAAGGCTTTGACTCGGTGAGTTTCGCTGCATTCCGTCTTCGATGCCCCGGTTGTCGAAATCCAGTTGCCTTTGAATTTCGGGTGATCACTCTTGAGCATGTATGCTTCTGCTACTTGTTCTACATCAGACTTCTTCCGCAAACGGCGAAACGCTTTGACTCGGTGAGTTTCGCGACATTCCGAATTCGATGCCCTGGTTGCCGAAATCCAGTTGCCTTTGAATTTCCGGTGATCCCTCTTGAGCATGTATGCTTCTGCTACTTGTCTCTCAATCACTCTTCTCGCAAACGGCGAAGCGCTTTGAACCGTGAGTTTGGCGAGCATTCCGCTTCGATGTCGCCCGGTTTGCCGAACGGCTTTGAATTTGGGGTGATCCTCTTGCTAGCTTGACTTGTTCTACATCAGACTTCTTCGGCAACGGCGAACGCTTTGACTCGTGAGTTGGCATTCGAATTCGATGCCCCGGTTGCCGAAAATCCAGTCCTTTGATTTCTTCCTCTTGAGGCAATGTATGCCCCGGTTCTCAATCAATCTTCTTCCGCAAACCAAGGCTTTGACTCGGTGAGTTTTCGCGATCCATTCGTGCCCCGGTGCCGAAATCCAGTTGCCTTTGAATTTCCGGGACCCTCTTAAGTGATCCTTCTGCTACTTGTTCTCAATCAATCTTCTTCCGAAATGGCAAAGGCTTTGACTCGGTGATTTCGCTGCATCTCTTCGATGCCCCCGGTTGTCGAATCCAGTTGCCTTTGATTTCTTCACCCTCAGCATTATGCTTCTGCTACTTGTTCTATCAGGACTTCTTCCAACGGCAAACGCTTTGACTCGGTGAGTTTCGCGCACCATTCCGAA
The DNA here is from genome assembly GCF_005239225.2 of Populus alba. NCBI lineage: Eukaryota > Viridiplantae > Streptophyta > Magnoliopsida > Malpighiales > Salicaceae > Populus > Populus alba. Next base: position 282,789 of record NC_133294.1, on the reverse strand, counting down.
TTCGATGCCCCCGGTTGCCGAAATCCAGTTGCCTTGAACTCCGGTGATCCCTCTTGAGCATGTATGCTTCTGCTACTTGTTTCTCATCAAATCTTCTTCCGCAAACGGCGAAGCGCTTGGCTCGGTGAGTTTGGCGGCATCCACTTCGATGCCGGTTGCCGAATCCAGTTAGCCTTTGAATTTGGGGTGATCCCTCTTGAGCAGTATGCCTCTGCTACTTGTTCTACATCAGACTCTTCGCAAACGGCGAAACGCTTGACTCGGTGAGTTTCGCGACATTCGAATTCGATGCGCCCGGTTGCCGAAATCAGTTGCCTTTGAATTTCCGGTGATCCTCTTGAGCATCGTTTGCTCTCGCTACTTGTTCTCAATCAAATCTTCTTCGCAAACGGCGAAGCTGCTTTGACTCGGTGAGTTTGGCGGCATTCCGACTTCGATGCCTGCCGGTTGCACGAAATCCAGTTGCCTTTGACATTTGGGGTGATCCTCTTGAGCATGTATGCTTCTGATAGCTTGTTCTACATCAACTTCTTCCGCAAAGGCGAAACGCTTTGACTCGGTGAGTTTCGCGGCATCCGACTTAGATTCCCGGTTGCCGAATCCAGTGCCTTTGAATTTTCAGGTGATCCTCTTGATGCAAACGGCGAAAACAGTATGCTTCTGCTCACTTGTTCTCATTTCAACACCTTCTTCCGCAAACGGCGAAATCGTTTGACTGGTGAGTTTCGCGGCACTTCCGACTTTGATGCCCCGGTTGCCAAATCCAGTTGCCTTGAATTTCGGGTGATCCGCTCCTGACCATGTAAGTTAAAGACTACTTGTTCACATCAGAGCTTCTTCCGCAAACGGCGAAACGCTTTGACTCGGTGAGTTTTCGCGCATTCCAACTTCGATTCCCCGGTTGCCGAAATCGCAGTTGCCTTTGAATTTCGGGCGATCCCTCTGAGCATGTTATGTCTTATGCTAGTTGTTCTACATCAGCTTCTACCGCAAACAGCGAAACGCTTTGACTCTGTGAGTTTCCGCGGCATTTCGACTTCGATGGCCGGGTTTGCGAAATCCAGTTGCCTTTGAATTTCGTGTGATCCCTCTTGAGCATGTATGGTTCTGCTACGTTGTTCTACATAAAGACTTTCTTCCGCAAACGGCGAAACGCTTTGAACTCGTGAGTTTCGCTGCCGATTCCGACTGGTTGCCACCGGTTGCCGAAATCCAGTTGCCTTTGAATTTTCGGGGTGATCTCCTTGAGCAATGTATGTTCTGCTACTTGTTCTCATCAAACTTCTTCCGCAAACGGCGAAACGCTTTGGAACTCGGTGAAGTTTCGCTGGCATCCGACTTCGATTCCCGGTTGCCGAAATCCAGTTGCCTTTTGATCGGGTGATCCCTCTTTAGCATGCAGGCTCTGCTACTTGTTTCTACATCACCAACTTCTTCCGCAAAGGCGAAACCACTTTGACTCGGTGAGTTTCGCGACATTCCCACTTCGATGCTGACACAATCGAAAGAGCTTGATGTGCTTTTCCAAGTGCAGGAGTGTCCGAAGTAATAAATTACCCGGCAAGACTCGGGGTCGAACCACAGAGAGGTAATTGGATAAATTATAAATAACAAAACACAACACAAGCAATATTAATTAACAATAATAATTACAAATACTCAAGTACGTGGCGTTGTTACACCTGAGAATTGATCCAAAAGACCGGGTCACAGGTTTCCAGCTTATCTGAGTTTATGAAAAAGATTCAAAGGGATACTATACAGAATGGTTAAAGAACAAACAATAACATAATAATAATAAAATTAGTAGAGTAGTAGTAATAGAAGAAGATGAAGAAATTAATGAGAACTTTGAAGTTGGAGTATTAATGGTAAGGATTAACCATGATAAAAACGAATGTCAAGGTTAGAGGATCCCACTAATCGGTACTTTCAACAAGTATAGATATAAAACTCTTATTTCACTCAATTGGACAATCACACATAAAGGAGGTTCCCATCAGATATAAATTGTTAACAATGTTACATTAGTTATCTTATTCGAAATAAATGCTATACTTGTAAATGTTGGCAAGGCATTCAAGTGTTAATAACTTAATGTTAACAACAAATCAGTCCTTTCATAGCGTCAGGTGTCGGTTATAACATAAGTATGGGCTATGAAAAGTTTACCAAGTATTGTGGTTTGTGATCCAAAGTGTTTATACATAAATCTAGATTATCCATTTAACAAGCAAAGTATTAAAAAGTGAACAGATAACAAATAATAAATACATGTTAGTATCCAACGTTAGGTCCATGTTAAGTTTTATTAATCTTATTCTTACACCATTAGTGTACCTTTTTCACCTTGAATAAAGCTTAGCTAAACATAATGAAAGAAGAAACATAAATGAAAAGGTAAAGAACATAAAATGAGAAGAAGTTAACTAAGTAAGGAAATGGGAAATTAAGTTTGCATAAATTGATATTAATGAAGCAAAACATAAGGTCAATACAAAGAGAGAAAGCAAGAGCATGATCCTTGATCCTGGAAACCAAGATGCTTAATACATGGTAAGTGCCTCCTTTTATAGGCCCAAAATTTGGAACTATTGATTTGGTTGACTAATTGAGAGTGGGTGGCCACATCTTGACTTGGTGAGCATCCTTATCTTCTTGTCTGAACAAAAACGTCAGTTCCTAACATCATAATTTGCCAGATCCTCAGGAATGTTCTAGGAATATTGTATCAGCTTCCAACAAAAAAAAAGAATGAGGTCATTTGGACTTCTAGAACTCAGATATGGGCTGAACACTAAATTAGTGTCTGGGCTGAGGCAGCTTCGGACTTCTTCGTTGTTCCTTGCAATTTGGACTCAAAACGGCCTTCTTAGATCTTGAGCCCGCATGAAAGTTGTAGGCCTTGTCTCTTACTTTCCATCCATAAAATGGCCTAAATCCTGAGATCTTAGAGTTCCAGATTATGATCCAATTACCGGCAATGTTCCGGTGTTGGACGTGCACCCGACATCTCTTTTCTAAGTTTGGCCATCTCTTTTGTCTTTAACTTTCAATACTTAAACTCATCAATCAATCCTTTTATTTAATGTGATCGGCCTGCATTTAAGATGAGCATTTGACATAAGTTAAGGTATTTATAAATATCAAGTTGTTATTATAAAACATGCTTAGTTAAGGAGTTTATTGAATACTTCAGTGGCAAATGATGATATAAAACCTTTGATAAACATGCACTTTTAAGTACTATCAGATGCCGCAGGTTGCCGAATCCAGTTGCTTTGAATTCGGGTGATCCTCCTTGAGCTGTATGCTTCTGCTACTTGTTCTAACATCAGACTTCTTCCGCAAACGGCGAAACGCTTTGACTCGTGAGTTTCGCTGCCATTCTGATTCGTATGCCCCGGTTGCCGAAATCCAGTTTGCCTTTGAATTCCCGGGTGGATCCCCTTTTGAGCATGATGCTTCGTGCTACTTGTTCTCTACATCAAACTTCTTCCGCAAACGGCGGAAACCTTACTCGGTGAGTTCGCGCATTCCGACTTCGATGCCCAGGTTGCCGAATCCAGTTGCCTTTGATTTCGAGTGATCCGTCTTGAGCATTGTATGGCTCTTTCTGCTACTTGTTCTACCTCGACTACTTCCGCAGAACGGCGAAAGGCTTTGACTCGGTGAGTTTCGCTGGGCATTCCGTCTTCGCATGCCCCGGTTGCCGAAATCCAGTTGCCTTTGAATTTCGGGTGTCCTCTTGAGCATGTATGCTTTGCTACTTGTTTCTACATCAGACTTCTTCCGCAAACGGCGAAATGCTTGGACTCGTGAGTTTCGATGCGCAGTTCCGTCTTCGATGCCCCGGTTGCCGAAAATCCCAGGTTGCCTTTGAATTTCGGGCGTCCTCTTGAGCAATGTATGCTTCTGCTACTTGTTCTACATCAAGACTCATTCCGCAAACGGCGAAACGCTTTGATCTCGGTGAGTTCTCGGTCATTCCGATTCGATGGCTCCGTTTTGCCGAAATCCTAGTTGGCCTTTGAATGTTCGGGTGATGCCCTCTTGAGCATGTAATGCTTCTTGTACTTGTTCTACATCACACTTCTTCCGCAAACGTGCGAACGTATGAATCCGATGAGTTTCCCTGCATTTCGTATTCGATGCGCCCGGTGCCCGAAATCTATTTTGCGCTCGAATTTCGGTGATCTCCTTTGAGATGGTATGCTTCTGCTACATTTTTTTTTTTTTTTTTTTTTTTTTGTTCTACATAAGATCTTCTTCGCAAACAGGACGAAACTCTTTGACTCCGGTGACTTTTCGCGGCCTTCAACTTCGATTCCCGGTTGCCGATAATCAAGTTGCCTTTGAATTCGGGTGCTCCCTCTTGAGGTACATGCTAATGCTTTTGCTACTTGTTCTACATGCAAACTTCTTCCGCATACGTCGAAAACGCTTTGACTCGGTGAGTTTCGCGACATCCGACTTCGATGCCAGGTTGGCCGAAATCCATTGCCTTTGAATTTCGGGTGATACCTCTAGAGCATGTATGCTTCTGGCTACTTGTTCTACATAAAGCACTTCTTCCGCAAACGGCGAATCGCTTCCGACTCGGTGAGTTTCCGCTCCCATTCCGTACTTCGTGCCCCGGTTGCCGAATATCCAGTTGCCTTTGAATTCCGCGGTGATCCCCTGAGCATTGTATGCCTTTCGCTACTTGTTCTACATCAGACTTCTTGCCGCAAACGGCGAATCGGCTTTCGACTCGGTGGAGTTCGCTGCCTTCGACTTTGATTGCCACGTTTAACGAAATCCAGTTGCCTTTGAATTTCGGGTGATCCCTCCTGATCCATGTAAAGCTTCGCTATTTTTTTTTTCTGTTCTATCATCAGACTTTTTCCACAAACGGCGAAAACGCTTTGACTGCGTTGAGTTTCGCGGGCATTCCAACTTCGATGCTCCAGTTGCCGAAGATCCATTTTGCCTTTGATTTCGGGTGATCCCTCTTGAGCATGTATGCTTCTGCTCCTTGTTCTACATCAGACTACTTCGCAAATGGGCGCAACCGCTTTGACTCGCGTGAGTTTCGCTGGCATTCCGACTGTTCGATTCCCGTGTTCCAAAATCCAAGTTGCCTTTTAAATTCCGGGTGATCCCTCTTTAAGCTGCAGGCTTCTGCTACTTGGTTCTACATCAAAACTTCTTTCCGCCAAAGGCGAAACACTTTGACTCGGTGATTCGCGACATTCGAACTTCGATGCCGCAGGTTGCCGGTAATCAGTTGCCTTTGAATTTCGTGTGATCCCTCTTGAGAATGTATGCTCTGCTACTTGTTCTCATCAAGACTTCTTCCGCAAACCGG
>NC_133294.1:248165-276939 GCF_005239225.2 Populus alba | reverse complement strand
TCGAAGTCGGAATGCCGGCGAACTCTCCGAATCAAAGCGTTTTGCCATTTGCGGAAGAAGTCCGATATAGAACAAGTAGCAGAAGCATACATGCTCAAGAGGGATCACCCGGAACTCAAAGGCAACTGGATTTCGGCAACCAGGGCATCGAAGTCGGAATGCCGCGAAACTTACCGAGTCAAAGCGTTTCGCCGTTTGCGGAAGAATTCTGATGTAGAACAAGTAAAGCAGAAGCATACATGCTCAAGAGGGATCACCACGAAATTCAAAGGGCAACTGATATTTCGGCAACCGGGCTAATGATGGAAGTCGGAATGCCGCAAACTCACAGAGTTAAATGCGTTTCGCCGTTTGCGGCAGTAGTCTGATGTAGAACAAGTAGTAGAAGTATACATGCTCAAGAGGGATCACCCAAAATTCAAAAGGCAACTGGATTTTCGGCAACCGGGGAAATGAAGTCGGAAATGCCGCCAAACTCACCAGGAGTAAAGTGGCGTTTCGCCGTTTGCGGCAGTAGTCTGATGTAGAACAAGTAGTAGAAGCTTACATGCTCAAGAGGGATTCACCCGAAATTCAAAGACAACTGGATTTCGGCAACCGGGGAATCGAAGTTCGGAATGCCGCGAAACTCACCCTAGTCCAAAGCGTTTCGCCGTTTGCGGATGTATCTGATGTTGAACAAGTAGTAGAAGCATACATCTCTTAGAGTGATCACCCCGAAATTCAAAGGCAACTTGATTTCGGCAAGCGTGCCGCATCAAAAACGTCGAATAGCCGCGAAACTTACTTGAGTCAAAGCGTTTCGCCATTTGCGGAAAAATTCTGATGTAGAACAAGTAGCAGAAGTATACATGCTCAAGAGGTCACCCGAAATTCAAAGGCAAACTGGAATTTCGGCAACCGGGGCAACGAAGTCGGAATGCCGCGAAACTCACGAGTCACAATTGTTTCGCCGTTGCGGAAGAAGTCTGATGTAGAAAAAGTAGCAGAAGGGATACATGGCTTAAGAGTATGGTGACCCGATATTTAAATCCAACTGGATTTCGGCAACCGGGCCATTAAACTCGGAATGCCGCTGAAACTCCACGAGTCGAAAGCGTTTCGTCGTTTGCGGAAGAAGTCTGATTGTAGAACAAGTAGCAGAAGCATACATGCTAAAGAGGGATCACCCGAATTTCAAAGACAACTGGATTTTCGGCAACCGGGAGTAACGAAGTCGAAATGCCGCGAAACTCACCGAGTCAAAGCGTTTCGCCGTTTGCGGAAGTAGTTTGATGTTAGAACAAGTAGCAGAAGCATACATGCTCAAGAGGGATCACATGAAATCAAAGAACTGAATTTTGCAACCGGGAATACATCAAGAGTCGGAACGTCAAATGCCGCGAAACTAGAGTAGCGAGGGATCACCCGAATTTCGGGGAAAAATCGGAATGCCCGAACTCAAAGACGTTTCCGCGCTTTTCCGGAATGCGGAAGAAGTCTGATGTAGAACAAGTAGCAGAAGCATCCATGCTCAAGTGGGATCACCCGAAATTCAAAGGCAACTGGATTTCGGCAACCGGGGCATCGAAGTCGGAATGCCGCGAAACTCACCGAGCCAAAGCGTTTCGCCGTAAGCGGAAGAAGTCTGATGTAGAACAAGTAGCAGAAGCATACATGTTCAAGAGGGAACCCCCGAAATTCAAAGGCAACTGGATTTCGGCAACCGGGCATCGAAGTCGGAATGCCGCCAAACTCACAGAGTAAAAGCGTTTCGCTGTTTGCGGAAGAAGTCCGATATAGAACAAGTAGCAGAAGCATACATGCTCAAGAGGGATCACCCGGAATTCAAAGGCAACTGGATTTCGGCAACCAGGGCATCGAAGTCGAAATGCCGCGAAACTCACTGAGTAAAAGCGTTTCGCCATTTTGGAAGAAGTCCGATGTAGAACAAGTAGCAGAAGCATACATGCTCAAGAGGGATCACCCGAAATTCAAAGGCAACTGGATTACGGCAACCGGGGAATCGAAGTCGGAATGCCGCCAAACTCACAGAGGAAAAGAATTTTGCCGTTTGCGGCAGCAATCTGATCTAGAACAAGTAGCAGAAGCTTACATGCTCAAGAGGGATCACCCGAAATTCAAAGACAACTGGATTTCGGCAACCGGGGAATCGAAGTCGGAATGCCGCGAAACTCTCCGAATCAAAGCGTTTTGCCGTTTGCGGAAGAAGTCTGATGTAGAACAAGTAGCAGAAGCATACATGCTCAAGAGGGATCACCTGAAATTCAAAGGCAACTGGATTTCGGCAACCGTGGCATCGAAGTCGGAATGCCGCGAAACTCACCGAGTCAAAGCGTTTCGCCGTTTACGGAAGAAGTCCGATGTAGAACAAGTAGCAGAAGCATACTTGCTCAAGAGGGATCACCCGAAATTCAAAGGCAACTGGATTTCGGCAACCGGGGCATCGAAGTCGGAATGCCACGAAACTCACCGAGTAAAAGCGTTTCGCCGTTTGCAGAAGAAGTCCGATGTAGAACTAGTAGCAAAAGCATACATGCTCAAGAGGGATCACCTGAAATTCAAAGGCAACTGCATTTCGGCAACCGGGGCATCGAAGTCGGAATGCCGCCAAACTCACAGAGTCAAAGCGTTTCGCCGTTTGTGGAAGAAGTCCGATATAGAACAAGTAGCAGAAGCATACATGCTCAAGAGGGATCACCCGGAACACAAAGGCAACTGGATTTCGGCAACCGGGGCATCGAAGTCGGAATGCCGCCAAACTCACAGAGTAAAAGCGTTTCGCCGTTTGTGGAAAGGTCTGATATAGAACAATAGCAGAAAGCATACATGCTCAAGAGGATTACCCGATATTTAAATCCAACTGGATTTCGGCAACCGGGGCATCGAAGTCGGAATGCCGCCAAACTCACAGAGTAAAAGCGTTTCGCCGTTTGTGGAAGAAGTCTGATATAGAACAAGTAGCAGAAGCATACATGCTCAAGAGGGATTACCCGATATTTAAATCCAACTGGATTTCGGCAACCGGGCCATTAAACTCGGAATGCCCTGAAACTCACCGAGTGAAAGCGTTTCGTCGTTTACGGAAGAAGTCTGATGTAGAACAAGTAGCAGAAGCATACATGCTAAAGAGGGATCACCCGAATTTCAAAGGCAACTGGATTACGGCAACCGGGGAATCGAAGTCGGAATGCCGCCAAACTCACAGAGGAAAAGAATTGCGTTTGCATTTTGGCAGCAATCCGATCTAGAACAAGTAGCAGAAGCACATGCTCAAGAGGGATCACCCGAAATTCAAAGACAAAAAAATCGAAGTCGGAATGCAACTGAAACCGTTTGCTCTGATCTAGAACAAGTAGCAGAAGCTTTACATGCTCAAGAGGGATCACCCGAAATTCAAGAAACTGGATTTCGGCGCGAAAGTCGGAATGAAACTCTCCCGAATCAAAGCGTTTTGCCATTTGCGGGAAGAAGTCTGATGTAGAACAAGTAGCAGAAGCATACATGCTCAAGAGGGATCACCTGAAATTCAAAGGCAACTGGATTTCGGCAACCGTGGCATCAAAGTCGGAATACCGCGAAACTCACCGAGTCAAAGCGTTTCGCCGTTTACGGAAGAAGTCCGATGTAGAACAAGTAGCAGAAGCATACTTGCTCAAGAGGGATCACCCGAAATTCAAAGGCAACTGGATTTCGGCAACCGGGGCATCGAAGTCGGAATGCCACGAAACTCACCGATTAAAAGCGTTTCGCCGTTTGCAGAAGAAGTCCGATGTAGAACTAGTAGCAAAAGCATACATGCTCAAGAGGGATCACCTGAAATTCAAAGGCAACTGCATTTCGGCAACCGGGGCATCGAAGTCGGAATGCCGCCAAACTCACAGAGTAAAAGCGTTTCGCCGTTTGTGGAAGAAGTCCGATATAGAACAAGTAGCAGAAGCATACATGCTCAAGAGGGATCACCCGGAACACAAAGGCAACTGGATTTCGAAAACCAGGGCATCGAAGTCGGAATGCCGCGAAACTTACCGAGTCAAAGCGTTTCGCCGTTTGCGGAAGAATTCTGATGTAGAACAAGTAGCAGAAGTATACATGCTCAAGAGGGATCACCCGAAATTCAAAGGCAACTGGATTTCGGCAACCGGGGCATCGAAGTCGGAATGCCGCCAAACTCACAGAGTAAAAGCGTTTCGCCGTTTGTGGAAGAAGTCTGATATAGAACAAGTAGCAGAAGCATACATGCTCAAGAGGGATTACCCGATATTTAAATCCAACTGGATTTCGGCAACCGGGCCATTAAACTCGGAATGCCCTGAAACTCACCGAGTGAAAGCGTTTCGTCATTTGCGGAAGAAGTCTGATGTAGAACAAGTAGCAGAAGCATACATGCTAAAGAGGGATCACCCGAATTTCAAAGACAACTGGATTTCGGCAACCGGCTAACGAAGTCGAAATGCCGCGAAACTCACCGAGTCAAAGCGTTTCGCCGTTTGCGGAAGTAGTCTGATGTAGAACAAGTAGCAGAAGCATACATGCTCAAGAGGGATCACATGAAATTCAAAGGCAACTGGATTTTGGCAACCGGGGCATCAAAGTCGGAATGCCGCGAAACTCACCGTGTCAAAGCGTTTCGCCGTTTGCAGAAGAATTCTGATGTAGAACAAGTAGCAGAAGCTTACATGCTCAAGAGGGATCACCCGAAATTCAAAGACAACTGGATTTCGGCAACCGGGGAATCGAAGTCGGAATGCCCCGAAACTCACCGAGTCAAAGCGTTTCGCCGTTTGCGGAAGAAGTCTGATGTAGAACAAGTAGCAGAAGCATCCATGCTCAAGAGGGATCACCCGAAATTCAAAGGCAACTGGATTTCGGCAACCGGGGCATCGAAGTCGGAATGCCGCGAAACTCACCGAGCCAAAGCGTTTCGCCGTAAGCGGAAGAAGTCTGATGTAGAACAAATAGCAGAAGCATACATGCTCAAGAGGGAACCCCCGAAATTCAAAGGCAACTGGATTTCGGCAACCGGGGCATCGAAGTCGGAATGCCGCCAAACTCACAGAGTAAAAGCGTTTCGTGTTTGCGGAAGAAGTCCGATATAGAACAAGTAGCAGAAGCATACATGCTCAAGAGGGATCACCCGGAATTCAAAGGCAACTGGATTTCGGCAACCAGGGCATCGAAGTCGAAATGCCGCGAAACTCACTGAGTAAAAGCGTTTCGCCATTTTGGAAGAAGTCCGATGTAGAACAAGTAGCAGAAGCATACATGCTCAAGAGGGATCACCCGAAATTCAAAGGCAACTGGATTACGGCAACCGGGGAATCGAAGTCGGAATGCCGCCAAACTCACAGAGGAAAAGAATTTTGCCGTTTGCGGCAGCAATCTGATCTAGAACAAGTAGCAGAAGCTTACATGCTCAAGAGGGATCACCCGAAATTCAAAGACAACTGGATTTCGGCAACCGGGGAATCGAAGTCGGAATGCCGCGAAACTCTCCGAATCAAAGCGTTTTGCCATTTGCGGAAGAGTCTGATGTAGAACAAGTAGCAGAAAGCATACATGCTCAAGAGGATCACCTGAAATTCAAAGGCAACTGGATTTCGGCAACAGTGGCATCAAAAGTCGGAATAACGCAAAAACTCACCGAGTCAAAGCGTTTCGCCGTTTACGGAAGAAGTCCGATGTAGAACAAGTAGCAGGAAGCATACTTGCTCAAGAGGGATCACCAAATTCAAGGCACTGGAATTTCGGCAAACGGGCATCGAAGTCGGAATGCCACGAAACTCACACGATTAAAGCGTTTCGCCGTTTGCAGAAGTTAAGTCGATGTAGAACAAAATAAGTAGCAAAAGCAATACATGCTCAAGAGGGATCACCTGAAATTCAAAAAAGCAACCATGCATTTCGGCCAACCGGGCATCGAAGTCGGAATGCGCCAAACTCACAGAGTAAAAGCGTTTGCCGTTTGTGGAAGAAGTCGATATAGAACAAGTAGCAGAAGCATACATGCTCAAGAGGGATCACCCGGAACTCAAAGGGCAACTGATTTCGGCAAAACCAGGGCATCGAAGTCGGAATGCCGCGGAACTTACCGAGTCAAAGCGTTTCGCGTTTGCGGAAGAATTCTGATGTAGAACAAGTAGCAGAAGTATACATGCTCAAGAGGGATCACCGAAATTCAAAGGCAACTGGATTTCGGCAACCGGGGCATCGAAGTCGGAAATGCCGCCAAACTCACAGAGTAAAGCGTTTCGCCGTTTGTGGAAGAAGTCTGATATAGAACAAGTAGCAGAAGCATACATGCTCAAGAGGGATTACCCGATATATTTCAAACCAACTGGATTTCGACAACGGGCCAATTAAACTCGAATGCCCTGAAAACTCACCGAGTGAAAGCGTTTCGTCGTTTGCGGAAGAAGTCTGATGTAGAACAAGTAGCAGAAGCATACATGCTAAAGAGGGATCACCCGAATTTCAAAGACAACTGGATTTCGGCAACCGGCTAACGAAGTCGAAATGCGCGAAACTCACCGAGTCAAGCGTTTCGCCGTTTGCGGAAGTAGTCTGATGTAGAACAAGTAGCAGAAGCATACATGCTCAAGAGGGATCACAAATTCAAAGGCAACTGGATTTTTGGCAACGGGCATCAAAGTCGGAATGCCGCGAAACTCACCGTGTCAAAGCGTTTTCGCCGTTTGCGAAGAATTCATGTAGAAAAGTAGCAGAAGCTTACATGCTCAAGAGGGATCACCCGAAATTCAAAGACAACTGGATTTCGGCAACCGGGGAATCGAAGTCGGAATGCCCGAAACTCAGCGAGTCAAAAGCGTTTCGCCGTTTGCGGAAGAAGGGTCTGATGTAGAACAAGTAGCAGAAGCATTCCATGCTCAAGAGGATCACCCGAAATTCAAACGGCAACTGGATTTCGGCAACCGGAATGGCATCGAAGTCGGAATGCCGCGAAACTCACCGAGCCAAAGCGTTTCGCCGTAAGCGAAGAAGTCTGATGTAGAACAACTAGCAGAAGCATACATGCTCAAGAGGGAAGCCCCGAAATTCAAAGGCAACTGGATTTCGGCAACCGGGGCATCGAAGTCGGAATGCCGCCAAACTCACGAGTAAACGTTTCGTGTTTGCGGAAGAAGTCCGATATAGAACAAGTAGAGAAGCATACATGCTCAAGAGGGATCACCCGGAATTCAAAGGCAACTGGATTTCGGCAAACCAGGGCATCGAAGTCGAAGCCGCGAAACTCACTAAAGTAAAAGCGTTTCGCCATTTTGGAAGAAGTCCGATGTAGAACAAGCTAGCAGAAGTTACGATGCTCAAGAGGGATCACCCGAAATTCAAAGGCAACTGGATTACGGCAACCGGGGAATCGAAGTCGGAATGCCGCCAAACTCACAGAGGAAAAGAATTTGCCGTTTGCGGAGCTATCTGATCTAGAACAAGTAGCAGAAGCTTACATGCTCAAGAGGATCACCCGAAATTCAAAGACAACTGGATTTCGGCAACCGGGGGAATCGAAGTCGGATGCGCGAACTCTCCGAATTCAAAGCGTTTTGCCATTTGCGGAAGAAGTCTGATGTGTAGAACAAGTAGCAGAAGCATACATGCTCAAGAGGGATCACCTTAAATTCAAAGGCAACTGGATTTTCGGCAACCGTGGCATCAAAGTCGGAATACCGCGAAACTCACCGAGTCAAAGCGTTTCGCCGTTTGCGGAAGAAGTCTGATGTAGAACAAGTAGCAGAAGCATACTTGCTCAAGAGGGATCACCGAAATTCAAAGGCAACTGGATTTCGGCAACCGGGCATTCGAAGTCGGAATGCCGAAACTCACCGATTAAAAGCGTTTCGCCGTTTTGCAGAAGAAGTCGATGTAGAACTAGTAGCAAAAGCATACATGCTCAAGAGGGATCACCTGAAATTCAAAGGCAACTGCCATTTCGGCAACCGGGATCGAAGTCGGAATGCCGCCAAACTCACAGAGTAAAAGCGTTTCGCCGTTTGTGGAAGAAGTCCGATATAGAAACAAGTAGCAGAAGCATACATGCTCAAGAGGGATCACCCGAAATTCAAAGGCAACTGGATTTCGGCAACCGTAGGCATCAAAGTCGGAATACCGCGAAAACTCACCGAGTCAAAGCGTTTCGCCGTTTGCGGAAGAAGTCTGATGTAGAACAAGTAGCAGAAGCATACATGCTCAAGAGGGATCACGGAAAATTCAAAGGCAACTGGATTTCGGCAACCGGGGCATCGAAGTTGGAATGCCGCGAAACTCACCGTGTCAAAGCGTTTCGCCGTTTTGCAGAAGAATTCTGATGTAGAACAAGTAGCAGAAAGCATACATGCTCAAGAGGGATTACCCGATATTTAAATCCAACTGGGATTTCGGCAACCGGGCCATTAAACTCGGAATGCCCTGAAACTCACCGAGTGAAAGCGTTTCGTCGTTTTGCGGAAGAAGTCTGATGTAGAACAAGTAAGCAGAAGCATACATGCTAAAGAGGGATCACCCGAATTTCAAAGCCAACTGGATTTCGGCAACCGGCTAACGAAGTCGAAATGCCGCGAAACTCACCGATTTAAAAGCGTTTCGCCGTTGCAGAAGAAGTCCGATGTAGAACTAAGTAGCAGAAGCATACATGCTCAAGAGGGATCACCCGAAATTCAAAGGAAACTGGATTTCGGCAACCGGGGCATCGAAAGTCGGAATGCCGCCAAACTCACAGAGTAAAAGCGTTTCGCTGTTTTGTGGGAAGAAGTCCGATATAGAACAAGTAGCAGAAGCATACATGCTCAAGAGGGATCACCCGGAACTCAAAGGCAACTGGATTTCGGCAACCAGGGCATCGAAGTCGGAATGCCGCGAAACTTACCGAGTCAAAGCGTTTCGCCGTTTGCGGAAGAATTCTGATGTAGAACAAGTAGCAGAAGTATACATGCTCAAGAGGGATCACCCGAAATTCAAAGGCAACTGGATTTCGGCAACCGTGGCATCAAAGTCGGAATGCCGCGAAACTCACCGAGTCAAAGCGTTTCGCCGTTTACGGAAGAAGTCCGATGTAGAACAAGTAGCAGAAGCATACATGCTCAAGAGGGATCACCGGAAATTCAAAGGCAACTGGATTTCGGCAACCGGGGCATCGAAGTCGGAATGCCGCGAAACTCACTGAGTAAAAGCGTTTCGCCATTTTGGAACAAGTCCGATGTAGAACAAGTAGCAGAAGCATACAAGCTCAAGAGGGATCACCCGAAATTCAAAGGCAACTGGATTACGGCAACCGGGGAATCGAAGTCGGAATGCCGCCAAACTCACAGAGGACAAAGTGTTTTGCCGTTTGCGGCAGCAATCTGATCTAGACCAAGTAGCAGAAGCTTACATGCTCAAGAGGGATCACCCGAAATTCAAAGGCAACTGGATTTCGGCAACCGGGGAATCGAAGTCGGAATGCCGCGAAACTCTCCGAATCAAAGCGTTTTGCCATTTGCGGAAGAAGTCTGATGTAGAACAAGTAGCAGAAGCATACATGCTCAAGAGGGATCACCTGAAATTCAAAGGCAACTGGATTTCGGCAACCGTGGCATCACAGTCGGAATACCGCGAAACTCACCGAGTCAAAGCGTTTCGCCGTTTGCGGAAGAAGTCCGATGTAGAACAAGTAGCAGAAGCATACTTGCTCAAGAGGGATCACCCGAAATTCAAAGGCAACTGGATTTCGGCAACCGGGGCATCGAAGTCGGAATGCCACGAAACTCACCGATTAAAAGCGTTTCGCCGTTTGCAGAAGAAGTCCGATGTAGAACTAGTAGCAAAAGCATACATGCTCAAGAGGGATCACCCGAATTTCAAAGGCAACTGCATTGCGGCAACCGGGGCATCGAAGTCGGAATGCCGCCAAACTCACAGAGTAAAAGCGTTTCGCCGTTTGTGGAAGAAGTCCGATATAGAACAAGTAGCAGAAGCATACATGCTCAAGAGGGATCACCCGGAACTCAAAGGCAACTGGATTTCGGCAACCAGGGCATCGAAGTCGGAATGCCACGAAACTTACCGAGTCAAAGCATTTCGCCGTTTGCGGAAGAATTCTGATGTAGAACAAGTAGTAGAAGCATCCATGCTCAAGAGGGATCACCCGAAATTCAAAGGCAACTGGATTTCGGCAACCGGGGAATTGAAGTCGGAATGCCGCCAAACTCACAGAGTAAATGCGTTTCGCCGTTTGCGGCAGTAGTCTGATGTAGAACAAGTAGAAGAAGCTTACATGCTCAAGAGGGATCACCCGAAATTCAAAGACAACTGGATTTCGACAACCGGGGAATCGAAGTCGGAATGCCGCGAAACTCACCTAGTCAAAGCGTTTCGCCGTTTGTGGAAGAAGTCCGATATAGAACAAGTAGCAGAAGCATACATGCTCAAGAGGGATCACCCGAAATTCAAAGGCAACTGGATTTCGGCAACCGTGGCATCAAAGTCGGAATACCGCGAAACTCACCGAGTCAAAGCGTTTCGCCGTTTACGGAAGAAGTCCGATGTAGAACAAGTAGCAGAAGCATACATGCTCAAGAGGGATCACCGGAAATTCAAAGGCAACTGGATTTCGGCAACCGGGGCATCGAAGTCGGAATGCCGCGAAACTCACCGTGTCAAAGCGTTTCGCCGTTTGCAGAAGAATTCTGATGTAGAACAAGTAGCAGAAGCATACATGCTCAAGAGGGATCGACCCGATATTCTAAAATCCAACTGGATTTCGGCAACCGGGCCATTAAACTCGGAATGCCCTGAAACTCACCGAGTGAAAGCGTTTCGTCGTTTGCGGAAGAAGTCTGATGTAGAACAAGTAGCAGAAGCATACATGCTAAAGAGGGATCACCCGAATTTCAAAGACAACTGGATTTCGGCAACCGGCTAACGAAGTCGAAATGCCACGAAACTCACCGATTAAAAGCGTTTCGCCGTTTGCAGAAGAAGTCCGATGTAGAACTAGTAGCAGAAGCATACATGCTCAAGAGGGATCACCCGAAATTCAAAGGAAACTGGATTTCGGCAACCGGGGCATCGAAGTCGGAATGCCGCCAAACTCACAGAGTAAAAGCGTTTCGCCGTTTGTGGAAGAAGTCCGATATAGAACAAGTAGCAGAAGCATACATGCTCAAGAGGGATCACCCGGAAATCAAAGGCAACTTGATTTCGGCAACCAGGGCATCGAAGTCGGAATGCCGCGAAACTTACCGAGTCAAAGCGTTTCGCCGTTTGCGGAAGAATTCTGATGTAGAACAAGTAGCAGAAGTATACATGCTCAAGAGGGATCACCCGAAATTCAAAGGCAACTGGATTTCGGCAACCGTGGCATCAAAGTCGGAATACCGCGAAACTCACCGAGTCAAAGCGTTTCGCCGTTTACGGAAGAAGTCCGATGTAGAACAAGTAGCAGAAGCATACATGCTCAAGAGGGATCACCCGAAATTCAAAGGCAACTGGATTTCGGCAACCGGGGCATCGAAGTCGGAATGCCGCGAAACTCACCGTGTCAAAGCGTTTCGCCGTTTGCAGAAGAATTCTGATGTAGAACAAGTAGCAGAAGCATACATGCTCAAGAGGGATTACCCGATATTTAAATCCAACTGGATTTCGGCAACCGGGCCATTAAACTCGGAATGCCCTGAAACTCACCGAGTGAAAGCGTTTCGTCGTTTGCGGAAGAAGTCTGATGTAGAACAAGTAGCAGAAGCATACATGCTAAAGAGGGATCACCCGAATTTCAAAGACAACTGGATTTCGGCAACCGGCTAACGAAGTCGAAATGCCACGAAACTCACCGATTAAAAGCGTTTCGCCGTTTGCAGAAGAAGTCCGATGTAGAACTAGTAGCAGAAGCATACATGCTCAAGAGGGATCACCCGAAATTCAAAGGAAACTGGATTTCGGCAACCGGGGCATCGAAGTCGGAATGCCGCCAAACTCACAGAGTAAAAGCGTTTCGCCGTTTGTGGAAGAAGTCCGATATAGAACAAGTAGCAGAAGCATACATGCTCAAGAGGGATCACCCGGAACTCAAAGGCAACTTGATTTCGGCAACCAGGGCATCGAAGTCGGAATGCCGCGAAACTTACCGAGTCAAAGCGTTTCGCCGTTTGCGGAAGAATTCTGATGTAGAACAAGTAGCAGAAGTATACATGCTCAAGAGGGATCACCCGAAATTCAAAGGCAACTGGATTTCGGCAACCGTGGCATCAAAGTCGGAATACCGCGAAACTCACCGAGTCAAAGCGTTTCGCCGTTTACGGAAGAAGTCCGATGTAGAACAAGTAGCAGAAGCATACATGCTCAAGAGGGATTACCTGATATTTAAATCCAACTGGATTTCGGCAACCGGGCCATTAAACTCGGAATGCCCTGAAACTCACCGAGTGAAAGCGTTTCGTCGTTTGCGGAAGAAGTCTGATGTAGAACAAGTAGCAGAAGCATACATGCTAAAGAGGGATCACCCGAATTTCAAAGACAACTGGATTTCGGCAACCGGCTAACGAAGTCGAAATGCCACGAAACTCACCGATTAAAAGCGTTTCGCCGTTTGCAGAAGAAGTCCGATGTAGAACTAGTAGCAAAAGCATACATGCTCAAGAGGGATCACCCGAAATTCAAAGGAAACTGGATTTCGGCAACCGGGGCATCGAAGTCGGAATGCCGCCGAACTCACAGAGTAAAAGCGTTTCGCCGTTTGTGGAAGAAGTCCGATATAGAACAAGTAGCAGAAGCATACATGCTCAAGAGGGATCACCCGGAACTCAAAGGCAACTGGATTTCGGCAACCAGGGCATCGAAGTCGGAATGCCGCCAAACTCACAGAGTAAATGCGTTTCGCCGTTTGCGGCAGTAGTCTGATGTAGAACAAGTAGTAGAAGAATACATGCTCAAGAGGGATCACCCAAAATTCAAAGGCAACTGGATTTCGGCAACCGGGGAATTGAAGTCGGAATGCCGCCAAACTCACAGAGTAAATGCGTTTCGCCGTTTGCGGCAGTAGTCTGATGTAGAACAAGTAGTAGAAGCATACATGCTCAAGAGGGATCACCCGAAATTCAAAGGCAACTGGATTTCGGCAACCAGGGCATCGAAGTCGAAATGCCGCGAAACTCACTGAGTAAAAGCGTTTCGCCATTTTGGAACAAGTCCGATGTAGAACAAGTAGCAAAAGCATACAAGCTCAAGAGGGATCACCCGAAATTCAAAGGCAACTGGATTACGGCAACCGGGGAATCGAAGTCGGAATGCCGCCAAACTCACAGAGGACAAGTGTTTTGCCGTTTGCGGCAGCAATCTGATCTAGACCAAGTAGCAGAAGCTTACATGCTCAAGAGGGATCACCCGAAATTCAAAGACAACTGGATTTCGGCAACCGGGGAATCGAAGTCGGAATGTCGCGAAACTCTCCGAATCAAAGCGTTTTGCCATTTGCGGAAGAAGTCTGATGTAGAACAAGTAGCAGAAGCATACATGCTCAAGAGGGATCACCTGAAATTCAAAGGCAACTGGATTTCGGCAACCGTGGCATCACAGTCGGAATACCGGGAAACTCACCGAGTCAAAGCGTTTCGCCGTTTGCGGAAGAAGTCCGATGTAGAACAAGTAGCAGAAGCATACTTGCTCAAGAGGGATCACCCGAAATTCAAAGGCAACTGGATTTCGGCAACCGGGGCATCGAAGTCGGAATGCCACGAAACTCGCCGATTAAAAGCGTTTCGCCGTTTGCAGAAGAAGTCCGATGTACAACTAGTAGCAAAAGCATACATGCTCAAGAGGGATCACCCGAAATTCAAAGGCAACTGCATTGCGGCAACCGGGGCATCGAAGTCGGAATGCCGCCAAACTCACAGAGTAAAAGCGTTTCGCCGTTTGTGGAAGAAGTCCGATATAGAACAAGTAGCAGAAGCATACATGCTCAAGAGGGATCACCCGGAACTCAAAGGCAACTGGATTGCGGCAACCAGGGCATCGAAGTCGGAATGCCACGAAACTTACCGAGTCAAAGCGTTTCGCCGTTTGCGGAAGAATTCTGATGTAGAACAAGTAGTAGAAGCATCCATGCTCAAGAGGGATCACCCGAAATTCAAAGGCAACTGGATTTCGGCAACCGGGGAATTGAAGTCGGAATGCCGCCAAACTCACAGAGTAAATGCGTTTCGCCGTTTGCGGCAGTAGTCTGATGTAGAACAAGTAGAAGAAGCTTACATGCTCAAGAGGGATCACCCGAAATTCAAAGACAACTGGATTTCGGCAACCGGGGAATCGAAGTCGGAATGCCGCGAAACTCACCTAGTCAAAGCGTTTCGCCGTTTGCGGATGTAGTCTGATGTTGAACAAGTAGTAGAAGCATACATGCTCAAGAGTGATCACCCGAAATTCAAAGGCAACTGGATTTCGGCAAGCGTGGCATCAAAGTCGGAATGCCGCGAAACTTACCGAGTCAAAGCGTTTCGCCATTTGCGGAAGAATTCTGATGTAGAACAAGTAGCAGAAGTATACATGCTCAAGAGGGATCACCCGAAATTCAAAGGCAACTGGATTTCGGCAACCGGGGCAACGAAGGCGGAATGCCGCGAAACTCACCGAGTCAAATTGTTTCGCCGTTTGCGGAAGAAGTCTAATGTAGAACAAGTAGCAGAAGGATACATGCTTAAGAGGGATTACCCGATATTTAAATCCAACTGGATTTTGGCAACCGGGCCATTAAACTCGGAAAGCCCTGAAACTCACCGAGTCAAAGCGTTTCGTCGTTTGCGGAAGAAGTCTGATGTAGAACAAGTAGCAGAAGCATACATGCTAAAGAGGGATCACCCGAATTTCAAAGACAACTAGAATTTCGGCAACCGGGTAACGAAGTCGAAATGCCGCGAAACTCACCGAGTCAAAGCGTTTCGCCGTTTGCGGAAGTAGTCTGATGTAGAACAAGTAGCAGAAGCATACATGCTCAAGAGGGATCACATGAAATTCAAAGGCAACTGGATTTTGGCAACCGGGGCATCAAAGTCGGAATGCCGCGAAACTCACCGAGTCAAAGCGTTTCGCCGTTTGCGGAAGAATTCTGATGTAGAACAAGTAGCAGAAGCTTACATGCTCAAGAGGGATCACCCGAAATTCAAAGACAACTTGATTTCGGCAACCGGGGAATCGAAGTCGGAATGCCCCGACACTCACCGAGTCAAAGCGTTTCGCCATTTGCGGAAGAAGTCTGATGTAGAACAAGTAGCAGAAGCATCCATGCTCAAGAGGGATCACCCGAAATTCAAAGGCAACTGGATTTCGGCAACCGGGGCATCGAAGTCGGAATGCCGCGAAACTCACAGAGTAAAAGCGTTTTGCCGTTTACGGCAGCAGTCTGATCTAGAACAAGTAGCTGAAGCTTACATGCTCAAGAGGGATCACCCGAAATTCAAAGACAACTGGATTTCGGCAACCGGGGAATCGAAGTCGGAATGCCGCGAAACTCTCCGAATCAAAGCGTTTTGCCATTTGCGGAAGAAGTCTGATGTAGAACAAGTAGCAGAAGCATACATGCTCAAGAGGGATCACCTGAAATTCAAAGGCAACTGGATTTCGGCAACCGTGGCATCAAAGTCGGAATACTGCGAAACTCACCGAGTCAAAGCGTTTCGCCGTTTACGGAAGAAGTCTGATGTAGAACAAGTAGCAGAAGCATACTTGCTCTAGAGGGATCACCCGAAATTCAAAGGCAACTGGATTTCGGCAACTGGGGCATCGAAGTTGGAATGCCACGAAACTCACCGATTAAAAGTGGTTCGCCGTTTGCGGAGGAATTCTGATGTAGAACAAGTAGCAGAAGCATACATGCTCAAGAGGGATCACCCGAAATTCAAAGGCAACTGGATTACGACAACCGGGGAATCGAAGTCGGAATGCCGCCAAACTCACAGAGTAAATGCGTTTTGCCGTTTGCGGCAGCAGTCTGATCTAGAACAAGTAGCAGAAGCTTACATGCTCAACAGGGATCACCTGAAATTCGAAGACAACTGGATTTCGGCAACCGGGGAATCGAAGTCAGAATGCCGCGAAACTCACCGAGTCAAAGCGTTTCGCCGTTTGCGGAAGAAGTCCGATGTAGAACAAGTAGCAGAAGCATACTTGCTCAAGAGGGATCACCTGAAATTCAAAGGCAACTGGATTTCGGCAACCGTGGCATCACAGTCGGAATACCGCGAAACTCACCGAGTCAAAGCGTTTCGCCGTTTGCGGAAGAAGTCTGATGTAGAACAAGTAGCAGAAGCATACTTGCTCAAGACGGATCACTCGAAATTCAAAGGCAACTGGATTTCGGCAACCGGGGCATCGAAGTTGGAATGCCACGAAACTCACCGATTAAAAGCGGTTTGCCGTTTGCGGAAGAAGTCCGATGTAGAACAAGTAGCAGAAGCATACATGCTCAAGAGGGATCACCCGAAATTCAAAGGCAACTGGATTTCGGCAACTAGGGAATCGAAGGCGGATTGCCGCCAAACTCACAAAGTAAAAGCGTTTCGCCGTTTGCGGCAGCAGTGTGATGTAGAGCAAGTAGTAGAAGCATACATGCTCAAGAGTGATCACCCGAAATTCAAAGGCAACTGGATTTCGGCAAACGTGGCATCAAAGTCGGAATGCGACGAAACTTATCGAGTCAAAGCGTTTCGCCATTTGCGGAAGAATTCTGATGTAGAACAAGTAGCAGAAGTATACAAGCTCAAGAGGGATCAACCGAAATTCAAAGGCAACTGGATTTCGGCAACTGGGGAATCAAAGTCGGAATGCCGCGAAACTCACCGAGTCAAAGCGTTTCGCCGTTTGCGGAAGTAGTCTGATGTAGAACAAGTAGTAGAAGCATACATGCTCAAGAAGGATCACCCGAAATTCAAAGGCAAATGGATTTCAGCAATAGTGGCATCAAAGTCGGAATGCCGCGAAACTCACCGAGTCAAAGCGTTTCGTCGTTTGCAAGAAGTTCTGATGTAGAAACAAGTAGCAGAAGCATACATGCTCAAGAGGGATCAGCCGAAATTCAAAGGCAACTGGATTTCAGCAACCGAGGAAAAGAAGTCGGAATGCCCCGAAATTGATCAAGTCCAAGCGTTTCGCTGTTTGCGGAAGAAGTCTGATGTAGAACAAGTAGCAGAAGCGTACATGCTCAAGAGAGATTACCCGAAATTTAAAGCCATCTGGATTTCGGCAACCGGGGAATCGAAGTCGGAATGTTGCGAAACTCACCGAGTCAAAGCGTTTCGCCGTTTGCGGAACAAGTCCGATGTAGAACAAGTAGCAGAAGCATACATGCTCAAGAGGGATCACCGGAAATTCAAAGGCAACTGGATTTCGGCAACCGGGGCATCGAAGTCAGAATGCCACGAAACTCACCGATTAAAAGCATTTCGCCGTTTGCAGAAGAAGTCCGATGTAGAACTAGTAGCAAAAGCATACATGCTCAAGAGGGATCACCCGAAATTCAAAGGCAACTGGATTTCGGCAACCGGGGCATCGAAGTCGGAATGCCGCCAAACTCACAGAGTAAAAGCGTTTCGCCGTTTGCGGAAGAAGTCCGATATAGAACAAGTAGCAGAAGCATACATGCTCAAGAGGGATCACCCGGAACTCAAAGGCAACTGGATTTCGGCAACTAGGGCATCGAAGTCGGAATGCCGCGAAACTTACCGAGTCAAAGCGTTTCCCCGTTTGCGGAAGAATTCTGATGTAGAACAAGTAGCAGAAGTATACATGCTCAAGAGGGATCACCCGAAATTCAAAGGCAACTGTATTTCGGCAACCGGGGAATTGAAGTCGGAATGCTGCCAAACTCACAGAGTAAATGCGTTTCGCCGTTTGCGGAAGTAGTCTGATGTAGAACAAGTAGTAGAAGCTTACATGCTCAAGAGGGATCACCCGAACTTCAAAGGCAACTGGATTTCGGCAACCAGGGCATCGAAGTCGGAATGCCGCGAAACTTACCGAGTCAAAGCGTTTCGCCGTTTGCGGAAGAATTCTGATGTAGAACAAGTAGCAGAAGTATACATGCTCAAGAGGGATCACCCGAAATTCAAAGGCAACTGTATTTCGGCAACCGGGGAATTGAAGTCGGAATGCTGCCAAACTCACAGAGTAAATGCGTTTCGCCGTTTGCGGCAGTAGTCTGATGTAGAACAAGTAGTAGAAGCTTACATGCTCAAGAGGGATCACCCGAAATTCAAAGACAACTGGATTTCGGCAACCGGGGAATCGAAGTCGGAATGCCGCGAAACTCACCGAGTCAAAGCGTTTCGCCGTTTGCGGATGTAGTCTGATGTTGAACAAGTAGCAGAAGCATACATGCTCAAGAGTGATCACCCGAAATTCAAAGGCAACTGGATTTCGGCAACCGGGGAATCGAAGTCGGAATGCCGCGAAACTCTCCGAATCAAAGCGTTTTGCCATTTGCGGAAGAAGTCTGATGTAGAACAAGTAGCAGAAGCATACATGCTCAAGAGGGATCACCTGAAATTCAAAGGCAACTGGATTTCGGCAACCGTGGCATCAAAGTCGGAATACCGCGAAACTCACCGAGTCAAAGCGTTTCGCCGTTTACGGAAGAAGTCCGATGTAGAACAAGTAGCAGAAGCATACTTGCTCAAGAGGGATCACCCGAAATTCAAAGGCAACTGGATTTCGGCAACCGGGGCATCGAAGTCGGAATGCCACGAAACTCATCGATTAAAAGCGTTTCGCCGTTTGCAGAAGAAGTCCGATGTAGAACTAGTAGCAAAAGCATACATGCTCAAGAGGGATCACCCAAAATTCAAAGGCAACTGGATTTCGGCAACCGGGGCATCGAAGTCGGAATGCCGCCAAACTCACAGAGTAAAAGCATTTCGCCGTTTGCGGAAGAAGTCCGATATAGAACAAGTAGCAGAAGCATACATGCTCAAGAGGGATCACCCGGAACTCAAAGGCAACTGGATTTCGGCAACCAGGGCATCGAAGTCGGAATGCCGCGAAACTTACCGAGTCAAAGCGTTTCGCCGTTTGCGGAAGAAGTCTGATGTAGAACAAGTAGCTGAAGTATACATGCTCAAGAGGGATCACCCGAAATTCAAAGGCAACTGGATTTCGGCAACCGGGCAATTGAAGTCGGAATGCTGCCAAACTCACAGTAAAGCGTTTCGCCGTTTTGCGGAGTAGTCTGATGTAGAACAAGTAGTAGAAGCTTACATGCTCAAGAGGGATCACCCGAAATTCAAAGACAACTGGATTTCGGCAACCAGGGAATCGAAGTCGGAATGCCGCGAAACTCACCTAGTCAAAGCGTTTCGCCGTTTGCGGATGTAGTCTGATGTTCAACAAGTAGTAGAAGCATACATGCTCAAGAGTGATCACCCGAAATTCAAAGGCAACTGGATTTTGGCAACCGGGGAATCGAAGTCGGAATGCCGCGAAACTCTCCGAATCAAAGCGTTTTGCCATTTGTGGAAGAAGTCTGATGTAGAACAAGTATCAGAAGCATACATGCTCAAGAGGGATCACCTGAAATTCAAAGGCAACTGGATTTCTGCAACCGTGGCATCAAAGTCGGAATACCGCGAAACTCACCGAGTCAAAGCGTTTCGCCGTTTACGGAAGAAGTCCGATGTAGAACAAGTAGCAGAAGCATACTTGCTCAAGAGGGATCACCCGAAATTCAAAGGCAACTGGATTTCGGCAACCGGGGCATCGAAGTCGGAATGCCACGAAACTCACCGATTAAAAGCGTTTCGCCATTTGCAAAAGAAGTCCGATGTAGAACTAGTAGCAAAAGCATACATGCTCAAGAGGGATCACCCAAAATTCAAAGGCAACTGGATTTCGGCAACC
Source organism: Populus alba (assembly GCF_005239225.2). NCBI lineage: Eukaryota > Viridiplantae > Streptophyta > Magnoliopsida > Malpighiales > Salicaceae > Populus > Populus alba. The sequence goes on along the minus strand of NC_133294.1, from coordinate 257,070 downwards.
GGGGCATCGAAGTCGGAATGCCGCCAAACTCACAGAGTAAAAGCATTTCGCCGTTTGTGGAAGAAGTCCGATATAGAACAAGTAGCAGAAGCATTCATGCTCAAGAGGGATCACCCGGAACTCAAAGGCAACTGGATTTCGGCAACCAGGGCATCGAAGTCGGAATGCCGCGAAACTCACCGAGTCAAAGCGTTTCGCCGTTTGCGGAAGAATTCTGATGTAGAACAAGTAGCAGAAGTATACATGCTCAAGAGGGATCACCCGAAATTCAAAGGCAACTGTATTTCGGCAACCGGGGAATTGAAGTCGGAATGCTGCCAAACTCACAGAGTAAATGCGTTTCGCCGTTTGCGGCAGTAGTCTGATGTAGAACAAGTAGTAGAAGCTTACATGCTCAAGAGGGATCACCCGAAATTCAAAGACAACTGGATTTCGGCAACCGGGGAATCGAAGTCGGAATGCCGCGAAACTCACCTAGTCAAAGCGTTTCGCCGTTTGCGGATGTAGTCTGATGTTCAACAAGTAGTAGAAGCATACATGCTCAAGAGTGATCACCCGAAATTCAAAGGCAACTGGATTTCGGCAAGCGTGGCATCAATGTGGGAATGCCGCGAAACTCACCGAGTCAAAGCGTTTCGCCATTTGCGGAAGAATTCTGATGTAGAACAAGTAGCAGAAGTATACATGCTCAAGAGGGATCACCCGAAATTCAAAGGCAACTGGATTTCGGCAACCGGGGCAACGAAGTCGGAATGCCGCGAAACTCACCGAGTCAAAGCGTTTCGCCGTTTGCGGAAGAAGTCTGATGTAGAACAAGTAGCAGAAGGATACATGCTCAAGAGGGATTACCCGATATTTAAATCCAACTGGATTTCGGCAACCGGGCCATTAAACTCGGAATGCCCTAAAACTCACCGAGTCAAAGCGTTTCGTCGTTTGCGGAAGAAGTCTGATGTAGAACAAGTAGCAGAAGCATACATGCTCAAGAGGGATCACATGAAATTCAAAGGCAACTAGATTTCGGCAACCGGGGCATCAAAGTCGGAATGCCGCGAAACTCACCGAGTCAAAGCGTTTCGCCGTTTGCAGAAGAATTCTGATGTAGAACAAGTAGCAGAAGCTTACATGCTCAAGAGGGATCACCCGAAATTCAAAGACAACTGGATTTCGGCAACCGGGGAATCGAAGTCGGAATGCCCCGAAACTCACCGAGTCAAAGCGTTTCGCCGTTTGCGGAAGAAGTCTGATGTAGAACAAGTAGCAGAAGCTTCCATGCTCAAGAGGGATCACCCGAAATCAAAGGCAACTGGATTTCGGCAACTGGGGCATCGAAGTCGGAATGCCGCGAAACTCACCGAGCCAAAGCCTTTCGCCGTAAGCAGAAGAAGTCTGATATAGAACAAGTAGCAGAAGCATACATGCTCAAGAGGGAACCCCCGAAATTCAAAGGCAACTGGATTTCGGCAACCAGGGCATCGAAGTCGGAATGCCGCCAAACTCACAGAGTAAAAGCGTTTCGCCGTTTGCGGAAGAATTCTGATGTAGAACAAGTAGCAGAAGTATACATGCTCAAGAGGGATCACCCGAAATTCAAAGGCAACTGTATTTCGGCAACCGGGGAATTGAAGTCGGAATGCTGCCAAACTCACAGAGTAAATGCGTTTCGCCGTTTGCGGATGTAGTCTGATGTTCAACAAGTAGTAGAAGCATACATGCTCAAGAGTGATCACCCGAAATTCAAAGGCAACTGGATTTCGGCAAGCGTGGCATCAAAGTCGGAATGCCGCGAAACTCACCGAGTCAAAGCGTTTCGCCATTTGCGGAAGAATTCTGATGTAGAACAAGTAGCAGAAGCATACATGCTCAAGAGGGATCACCCGAAATTCAAAGGCAACTGGATTTCGGCAACCGGGGCAACGAAGTCGGAAAGCCGCGAAACTCACCGAGTCAAATTGTTTCGCCGTTTGCGGAAGAAGTCTGATGTAGAACAAGTAGCAGAAGCATACATGCTTAAGAGGGATTACCCGATATTTAAATCCAACTGGATTTCGGCAACCGGGCCATTAAACTCGGAATGCCCTGAAACTCACCGAGTCAAAGCGTTTCGCCGTTTGCGGAAGAAGTCTGATGTAGAACAAGTAGAAGAAGCATACATGCTAAAGAGGGATCACCCGAATTTCAAAGACAACTAGATTTCGGCAACCGGGTAACGAAGTCGAAATGCCGCGAAACTCACCGAGTCAAAGCGTTTCGCCGTTTGCGGAAGTAGTCTGATGTAGAACAAGTAGCAGAAGCATACATGCTCAAGAGGGATCACATGAAATTCAAAGGCAACTGGATTTGGGCAATCGGGGCATCAAAGTCGGAATGTCGCGAAACTCACCGAGTCAAAGCGTTTCGCCGTTTGCAGAAGAATTCTGATGTAGAACAAGTAGCAGAAGCTTACATGCTCAAGAGGGATCACCCGAAATTCAAAGACAACTGGATTTCGGCAACCGGGGAATCGAAGTCGGAATGCCCCGAAACTCACCGAGTCAAAGCGTTTCGCCGTTTGCGGAAGAAGTCTGATGTAGAACAAGTAGCAGAAGCTTCCATGCTCAAGAGGGATCACCCGAAATCAAAGGCAACTGGATTTCGGCAACCGGGGCATCGAAGTCGGAATGCCGCGAAACTCACCGAGCCAAAGCCTTTCGCCGTAAGCACAAGAAGTCTGATATAGAACAAGTAGCAGAAGCATACATGCTCAAGAGGGAACCCCCGAAATTCAAAGGCAACTGGATTTCGGCAACCAGGGCATCGAAGTCGGAATGCCGCCAAACTCACAGAGTAAAAGCGTTTCGCCGTTTGCGGAAGAATTCTGATGTAGAACAAGTAGCAGAAGTATACATGCTCAAGAGGGATCACCCGAAATTCAAAGGCAACTGTATTTCGGCAACCGGGGAATTGAAGTCGGAATGCTGCCAAACTCACAGAGTAAATGCGTTTCGCCGTTTGCGGATGTAGTCTGATGTTCAACAAGTAGTAGAAGCATACATGCTCAAGAGTGATCACCCGAAATTCAAAGGCAACTGGATTTCGGCAAGCGTGGCATCAAAGTCGGAATGCCGCGAAACTTACCGAGTCAAAGCGTTTCGCCATTTGCGGAAGAATTCTGATGTAGAACAAGTAGCAGAAGTGTACATGCTCAAGAGGGATCACCCGAAATTCAAAGGCAACTGGATTTCGGCAACCGGGGCAACGAAGTCGGAAAGCCGCGAAACTCACCGAGTCAAATTGTTTCGCCGTTTGCGGAAGAAGTCTGATGTAGAACAAGTAGCAGAAGGATACATGCTTAAGAGGGATTACCCGATATTTAAATCCAACTGGATTTCGGCAACCGGGCCATTAAACTCGGAATGCCCTGAAACTCACCGAGTCAAAGCGTTTCGTCGTTTGCGGAAGAAGTCTGATGTAGAACAAGTAGCAGAAGCATACATGCTAAAGAGGGATCACCCGAATTTCAAAGACAACTGGATTTCGGCAACCGGGTAACGAAGTCGAAATGCCGCGAAACTCACCGAGTCAAAGCGTTTCGCCGTTTGCGGAAGTAGTCTGATGTAGAACAAGTAGCAGAAGCATACATGCTCAAGAGGGATCACATGAAATTCAAAGGCAACTGGATTTTGGCAACCGGGGCATCAAAGTCGGAATGCCGCGAAACTCACCGAGTCAAAGCGTTTTGCCGTTTGCGGAAGAATTCTAATGTAGAACAAGTAGCAGAAGCTTACATGCTCAAGAGGGATCACCCAAAATTCAAAGACAACTGGATTTCGGCAACCGGGTAACGAAGTCGAAATGCCGCGAAACTCACCGAGTCAAAGCGTTTCGCCGTTTGCGAAAGTAGTCTCATGTAGAACAAGTAGCAGAAGCATACATGCTAAAGAGGGATCACCCGAATTTCAAAGACAACTGGATTTCGGCATCCGGGTAACGAAGTCGAAATGCCGCGAAACTCACCGAGTCAAAGCGTTTCGCCGTTTGCGGAAGTAGTCTTATGTAGAACAAGTAGCAGAAGCATACATGCTCAAGAGGGATCACATGAAATTCAAAGGCAACTGGATTTTGGCAACCGGGGCATCAAAGTCGGAATGCTGCGAAACTCACCGAGTCAAAGCGTTTCGCCGTTTGCGGAAGAATTCTGATGTAGAACAAGTAGCAGAAGCTTACATGCTCAAGAGGGATCACCCGAAATTCAAAGACAACTGGATTTCGGCAACCGGGGAATCGAAGTCGGAATGCCCCGAAACTCACCGAGTCAAAGCGTTTCGCCGTAAGCGGAAGAAGTCTGATGTAGAACAAGTAGCAGAAGCATACATGCTCAAGAGGGATCACATGAAATTCAAAGGCAACTGGATTTTGGCAACCGGGGCATCAAAGTCGGAATGCCGCGAAACTCACCGAGTCAAAGCGTTTCGCCGTTTGCGGAAGAATTCTAATGTAGAACAAGTAGCAGAAGCTTACATGCTCAAGAGGGATCACCCAAAATTCAAAGACAACTGGATTTCGGCAACCGGGTAACGAAGTCGAAATGCCGCGAAACTCACCGAGTCAAAGCGTTTCGCCGTTTGCGAAAGTAGTCTCATGTAGAACAAGTAGCAGAAGCATACATGCTAAAGAGGGATCACCCGAATTTCAAAGACAACTGGATTTCGGCATCCGGGTAACGAAGTCGAAATGCCGCGAAACTCACCGAGTCAAAGCGTTTCGCCGTTTGCGGAAGTAGTCTTATGTAGAACAAGTAGCAGAAGCATACATGCTCAAGAGGGATCACATGAAATTCAAAGGCAACTGGATTTTGGCAACCGGGGCATCAAAGTCGGAATGCTGCGAAACTCACCGAGTCAAAGCGTTTCGCCGTTTGCGGAAGAATTCTGATGTAGAACAAGTAGCAGAAGCTTACATGCTCAAGAGGGATCACCCGAAATTCAAAGACAACTGGATTTCGGCAACCGGGGAATCGAAGTCGGAATGCCCCGAAACTCACCGAGTCAAAGCGTTTCGCCGTAAGCGGAAGAAGTCTGATGTAGAACAAGTAGCAGAAGCATACATGCTCAAGAGCGAACCCCCGAAATTCAAAGGCAACTGGATTTCGGCAACCGGGGCATCGAAGTCCGAATGCCGCCAAACTCACAGAGTAAAAGCGTTTCGCCGTTTGCGGAAGAAGTCCGATATAGAACAAGTAGCAGAAGCATACAGGCTCAAGAGGGATCACCCGGAATTCAAAGGCAACTGGATTTTGGCAACCAGGGTATCGAAGTCGAAAGGCCGCTAAACTCACTGAGTAAAAGCGTTTCGCCATTTTGGAAGAAGTCCGATGTAGAACAAGTAGCAGAAGCATACATGCTCAAGAGGATCACCCGAAATTCAAAGGCAACTGGATTACGGCAACCGGGGAATCGAAGTTGGAATGCCGCCAAACTCACAGAGTAAAAGCGTTTTGCCGTTTGCGGCAGCAGTCTGATCTAGAACAAGTAGCAGAAGCTTACATGCTCAAGAGGGATCACCTGAAATTCAAAGACAACTGGATTTCGGCAACCGAGGAATCGAAGTCAGAATGCCGCGAAACTCACCGAGTCAAAGCGTTTTGCCATTTGCAGAAGAAGTCTGATGTAGAACAAGTAGCAGAAGCATACATGCTCAAGAGGGATCACCTGAAATTCAAAGGCAACTGGATTTCGGCAACCGTGGCATCATAGTCGGAATACCACGAAACTCACCGAGTCAAAGCGTTTCGCCGTTTGCGGAAGAAGTCCGATGTAGAACAAGTAGCAGAAGCATACTTGCTCAAGAGGGATCACCCGAAATTCAAAGGCAACTGGATTTCGGCAACCGGGGCATCAAAGTTGGAATGCCACGAAACTCACCGATTAAAAGCGGTTTGCCGTTTGCGGAAGAAGTCCGATGTAGAACAAGTAGCAGAAGCATACATGCTCAAGAGGGATCACCCGAAATTCAAAGGCAACTGGATTTCGGGAACCGGGGAATCGAAGGCGGAATGCCGCCAAACTCACAAAGTAAAAGCATTTCGCCGTTTGCGGCAGCAGTCTGATGTAGAACAAGTAGTAGAAGCGTACAAGCTCAAGAGAGATAACCCGAAATTCAAAGGCAACTGGATTTCGGCAACCGGAAAACCGAAGTTGGAATGCCGCCAAACTCACAGAGTAAAAGCGTTTCACCGTTTGCGGAAGAATTCTGATGTAGAACAAGTAGCAGAAGCATACATGCACAAGAGGGATCACCCGAAGTTAAAAGGCAACTGGATTTCGGCAACCGGGGAAATGAAGTCGGAATGCCCCGAAACTGACCGAGTCAAAGCCTTTCGCCGTTTGCGGAAGAAGTCTGATGTAGAACAAGTAGCAGAAGTGTACAAGCTCAAGAGAGATGACATGAAATTTAAAGCGAACTGGATTTCGGCAACCGGGGAATCGAAGTCGGAATGCCGCCAAACTCACAGAGTAAAAGCGTTTCGCCGTTTGCGGCAGCAGTCTGATGTAGAACAAGTAGTAGAAGCTTACATGCTCAAGAGGGATCACCCGAAATTCAAAGACAACTGGATTTCGGCAACCGGGGAATCGAAGTCGGAATGCCGCGAAACTCACCGAGTCAAAGCGTTTCGCCGTTTGCCGATGTAGTCTGATGTAGAACAAGTAGTAGAAGCATACATGCTCAAGAGGGATCACCCGAAATTCAAAGGCAACTGGATTTCGGCAAGCGTTGCATCAAAGTCGGAATGCCGCGAAACTCACCGAGTCAAAGCGTTTCGCCGTTTGCGGAAGAAGTCCGATGTAGAACAAGTAGCAGAAGCATACTTGCTCAAGAGGGATCACCCGAAATTCAAAGGCAACTGGATTTCGGCAACCGGGGCATCGAAGTTGGAATGCCACGAAACTCACCGATTAAAAGCGGTTTGCCGTTTGCGGAAGAAGTCCGATGTAGAACAAGTAGCAAAAGCATACATGCTCAAGAGGGATCACCCGAAATTCAAAGGCAACTGGATTTCGGCAACCGGGGAATCGAAGGCGAAATGCCGCCAAACTCACAAAGTAAAAGCGTTTCGCCGTTTGCGGCAGCAGTCTGATGTAGAACAAGTAGTAGAAGCGTACAAGCTCAAGAGAGATAACCCGAAATTCAAAGGCAACTGGATTTCGGCAACCGGAAAACCGAAGTCGGAATGCCGACAAACTCACAGAGTAAAAGCGTTTCACCGTTTGCGGAAGAATTCTGATGTAGAACAAGTAGCAGAAGCATACATGCTCAAGAGGGATCACCCGAAGTTAAAAGGCAACTTGATTTCGGCAACCGGAGAAATGAAGTCGGAATGCCCCGAAACTGACCGAGTCAAAGCCTTTCGCCGTTTGCGGAAGAAGTCTGATGTAGAACAAGTAGCAGAAGCGTACAAGCTCAAGAGAGATGAAACGAAATTTAAAGCGAACTGGATTTCGGCAACCGGGGAATCGAAGTCGGAATGCCGCCAAACTCACAGAGTAAAAGCGTTTCGCCGTTTGCGGCAGCAGTCTGATGTAGAACAAGTAGTAGAAGCTTACATGCTCAAGAGGGATCACCCGAAATTCAAAGACAACTTGTTTTCGGCAACCGGGGAATCGAAGTCGGAATGCCGCGAAACTCACCGAGTCAAAGCGTTTCGCCGTTTGCGGAAGAATTCTGTTGTAGAACAAGTAGCAGAAGCATACATGCTCAAGAGGGATGACCCGAAATTGAAAGGCAACTGGATTTCGGCAACCGGGGCATCGAAGTTGGAATGCCACGAAACTCACCGATTAAAAGCGGTTCGCCGTTTGCGGAAGAAGTCCGATGTAGAACAAGTAGCAAAAGCATACATGCTCAAGAAGGATCACCCGAAATTCAAAGGCAACTGGATTTCGGCAACCGGGGAATCGAAGTCGGAATGCCGCCAAACTCACAGAGTAAAAGCGTTTCGCCGTTTGCGGCAGTAGTCTGATGTAGAACAAGTAGCAGAAGCATACATGCTCAAGAGGGATCACCCGACATTCAAAGCCAACTGGATTTCGGCAACCGGGGAATCGAAGTCGGAATGCCGCGAAACTCACCGAGTCAAAGCGTTTCGCCGTTTGCAGATGTAGTCTGATGTTGAACAAGTAGTAGAAGCATACATGCTCAAGAGGGATCACCCGAAATTCAAAGCCAACTGGATTTCGGCAACCGGGGCATCGAAGTTGGAATGCCACGAAACTCACCGATTAAAAGCGGTTCGCCGTTTGCGGAAGAAGTCCGATGTAGAAACAAGTAGCAAAGCATACATGCTCAAGAAGGATCACCGAAATTTCAAAGGCAAACTGGATTTTCGGCAACCGGGGAATCGAAGTCGGAATGCGCCAAACTCACAGAGTAAAGCGTTTCGCCGTTTGCGGCAGAGTCTGATGTAGAACAAGTAGCAGAGCATACATGCTCAAGAGGATCACTCGAAATTTAAAGGGCAACTGGATTTCGGCAACCGGGGCATCGAAGTTGGAATGCCACGAAACTCACCGATTAAGCGGTTGCCGTTTGCGGAAAGAATGTCCGATGTAGAACAAGTAGCAAAAGCATACATGCCTCAGAGGGATCACCCGAAATTCAAAGGCAATGGATTTTCGGCAACCGGGGTAAACGAAGGCGGAATGCAGCCAAACTCACAAAAGTAAAAGCGTTTCGCCGTTTTGCCCGAGGCAGCCAGTCTGATGTAGAACAAGTAGTAGAAGCGTACAAGCTCAAGAGAGATAACCCGAAATGTCAAAGGCAATGGATTTTTCGGGCAACCGGAAAACCGAAGTCGGAATGCCGCAAACTCACAGAGTAAAAAGCGTTTCACCGTTTGCGAAGAATTCTGATGTAGAACAAGTAGCAG
>NC_133294.1:212131-247665 GCF_005239225.2 Populus alba | reverse complement strand
CACCTGCCTCAACTGCACCAACGACTATAATAAGTATTTTTGCATTACTGATTTTGTTTTATTATATATATATATATATGGGTAAAGTTCAAAATTCAAATTAGTATTAGAAAAAGCTGAAAACGCTAAAAAAATCAATTTTGATTATCAAAAATTTAATTTCAAAACACCAAAACAAATTTGGGCAGGTATAACAAGGTGGACCGGGTTTTTAATCGAAAATAATAATTTTGATCTAAAATAGTCTAAAACTAAATTTTTATCTCGGTCAACATAGTTTGACCTGCATAAACCCGGTATACTCGATTTTGATGAAAATGATGTTTTTGACCTAAAATGGCTTGAAACTCGATTTTTACCTCGGTCAACATGGTTCGACCCGTATTGACTCAATGGACTCGGTTTTAATCAAAAAAATGACAGGTTTGACTCGAAACGACCTGAAAACTCAATTTCACCCGGTCAACATTTTGACCCGTGTAACCCAATGGACTCAGTTTTGAATGAAAATGACGGGTTTGACTCGATGGGCTCATTTTTTCATGGAAAAGGCTGGTTAACCTGAGAAAAATATTTTTGTGAAGTTTAAGTTTTTTTGTTTTTTTTTTATTTTTATGAATAATAATAAAAATAAAATAACATTTGAAGAAATTTTGGAGAATAAAAAATTGAGTTATTACAAGCATGTTGAATCTTCTATATGCAATGCTTATATTATTGAAAAGATCTCAATATTATCTAAAATCCCTCAACACGGACTAAAAAAAGTGAAGTTTTTGAATAGTCAAATGAAGATCTGCCATAATTATATGGGATCTATGACTAACATATTATATAGATAGCCTAACATATATGCCTCGGTTGCTGAAATGCAGTTGCCTTTGAATTTCGGGTGATCCCTCTTGAGCATGTATGCTTCTGCTACTTGTTCTCCATCAAACTTCTTCCGCAAACGGCGAAACGCTTTGACTCGGTGAGTTTCGCGGCATTCCGACTTCGATGCCCAGGTTGCCGAAATCCAGTTGCCTTTGAATTTCGGGTGATCCCTCTTGAGCATGTAATGCTTCTGCTACTTGTTCTACATCAGACTTCTTCCGCAAACGGCGAAACGCTTTGACTCGGTGAGTTTCGCGGCATTCCGACTTCGATGCCCTGGTTGCCGAAATCCAGTTGCCTTTGAATTTCGGGTGATCCCTCTTGAGCATGTATGCTTCGGCTACTTGTTCTACATCAGACTTCTTCCGCAAACGGCGAAACGCTTTGACTCGGTGAGTTTCGCGGCATTCCGCTTCGATGCCCTAGTTGCTGAAATGCAGTTTCCTTTGAATTTCGGGTGATCCCTCTTGAGCATGTATGCTTCTGCTACTTGTTCTACATCAGACTTCTTCCACAAACGGTGAAACTTTTTGACTCGGTGAGTTTCGCGGCATTCCGACTTTGATGCCCCGGTTGCCTAAATCCAGTTGCCTTTGAATTTTGGGTGATCCCTCTTGAGCATGTATGCTTCGGCTACTTGTTCTACATCAGACTTCTTTCGCAAAAGGCGAAACGCTTTGACTCGGTGAGTTTCGTGGATTCCGACTTCTATGCCCCGGTTACCGAAATGCAGCTGCCTTTGAATTTTAGGTGATCCCTCTTGAGCATGTATGCTTGTGCTACTTGTTCTACATCAGACTTCTTTTGCAAACGGCTAAACGCTTTGACTCGGTGAGTTTCGCGGCATTCCGACTTCGATGCCTCGGTTGCCTAAATCCAGTTGCCTTTGAATTTCGGGTGATCCTTTTTGAGCATGTATGCTTCTGCTACTTGTTCTACATCAGACTTCTTCCGCAAATGGCGAAACGCTTTGACTCGGTGAGTTTCGCGGCATTCCGACTTCGATGCCCCGGTTGCCTAAATCCAGTTGCCTTTGAATATCTGATCCCTCTTGAGCATGTATGCTTCTGCTACTTGTTCTACATTAGACTTCTTCCACAAAAGGCGAAACGCTTTGACTTGGTGACTTTCGCGGCATTCCGACTTCTATGCCCCGGTTGCCGAAATAAAGTTGCCTTTGAATTTCGGGTGATCCCTCTTGAGCATGTATGCTTGTGCTACTAGTTGTAAATTAGACTTCTTCCGCATATGGCGAAACGCTTTGACTCGGTTAGTTTCGCGGCATTCCGACTTTGATTCCCAGGTTGCTGAAATCCAGTTGCCTTTGAATTTCGGAGGATCCCTCTTGAGCATGTATGCTTCTGCTACTTGTTCTACATCAAACTTCTTCCGCTAACGGCGAAATGCTTCGGCTCGGTGAGTTTCGCGGCATTCCGACTTCGATGCCCCGGTTGCCGAAATCCACTTGCCTTTGAATTTCGGGTGAACCCTGTTGAGCATGTATGCTTCTGCTACTTGTTCTACATCTGACTTCTTCTGCAAAAGGCGAAACACTTTGACTCGATGAGTTTCGCGGCATTCCGACTTCGATGCCCCGGCTGCCGAAATCCAATTGCCTTTGAATTTCGGGTGATCCCACTTGAGCATGTATGCTTCTGCTACTTGTTCTGCATCAGACTTCTTCAGCAAGAGGCGAAACACTTTGACTCGATAAGTTTCGCGGCATTCCGACTTCGATGCCCCGGCTATCGAAATCTAATTGCCTTTGAATTTCGGGTGATCCCACTTGAGCATGTATGCTTCTGCTACTTGTTCTACATCAGACTTCTTCTGCAAACGGCTAAACGCTTTGGCTCGGTAAGTTTCGCGGCATTCCAATATCTTTGATGCCCTGGTTGCCGAAATCTAGTTGCCTTTGAATTTGGGTCATCCTTCTTGAGCATGTATGCTTATGCTACTTGTTCTACATCAGACTTCTTCCGCAAACGGCGAAACGCTTTGACTCGTTGAGTTTCGCGGCATTCCGATTTCGATGCCCCGGTTATCGAAATCCAGTTGCCTTTGAATTTCGGGTGATCCCTCTTGAGCATGTTTGCTTCTGCTACTAGTTCTACATCAGACTTCTTCCGCATACGGCGAAACGCTTTGAATCGGTGAGTTTCGCGGCATTCCGACTTTGATTCCCAGGTTGCCGAAAACCAGTTGCCTTTGAATTTCGGAGGATCCCTCTTGAGCATCTATGCTTCTGCTACTTGTTCTACATCAGACTTCTTTCGCTAACGGCGAAACACTTCGGCTCGGTGAGTTTCGCGGCATTCCGACTTCGATTCCTAAGTTGCCGAAATCCAGTTGCCTTTGAATTTCGGGTGATCCGTCTTGAGCATGTATATTCTGCTACTTGCTCTCCATCAGAATTCTTCCGCAAACGGCGAAACGCTTTGGCTCGGTGAGTTTCGCGGCATTCCGACTTCGATGCCCCGGTTGCCGAAATACAGTTGCCTTTGAATTTCGGGTGATCCCTCTTGAGCATGTATGCTTCTGCTACTTGTTCTACATCAGACTTCTTCCGCAAACGGCGAAACATTTTGACTCGGTGAGTTTTCGCGGCGTTCCGACTTCGATGCCCCGGTTGCCGAAATACAGTTGCCTTTGAATTTCGGGTGATCCCTCTTGAGCATGTATGCTTCTGCTACTTGTTCTACATCAGACTTCTTCCGCAAACGGCGAAACGCTTTTGCACGGTGAGTTTCGCGGCATTCCGACTTCGATGCCCTGGTTGCCGAAATGTTGCCTTTGAATTTCGGGTGATCCCTCTTGAGCATGTATGCTTCTGCTACTTGTTCTACATCAGACTTCTTCCCTTTGACTCGGCGCGGCATTCCGACTTCGATGCAGTTGCCTTTGAAATCCCTCTTGAGCATGTATGCTTCTGCTACTTGTTCTACATCAGACTTCTTCCGGGCGAAACGCTAATTCCGGATGCCCTAGTTGCCGAAATCCAGTTGCCTTTGAATTTCGGGTGATCCCTCTTGAGCATGTATGCTTCTGCTACTTGTTCTACATCAGACTTCTTCCGCAAACGGCGAAACCTTTGACTCGGTGAGTTTCGCGGCATTCCGACTTCGATGCCCCGGTTGCCGAAATCCAGTTGCCTTTGAATTTCGGGTGATCCCTCTTGAGCATGTATGCTTCTGCTACTTGTTCTACATCAGACTTCTTCCGCATTTGACAGTTTCGCGGCATTCGACTTCGATGCAAATCCAGTTGCCTTTGAATTTCGGGTGATCCCTCTTGAGCATGTATGCTTCTGCTACTTGTTCTACATCAGACTTCTTCCGCAAACGGCGAAACGCTTTGACTCGGTGAGTTTCGCGGCATTCCGACTTTCGATGCCCCGGTTGCCGAAATCCAGTTGCCTTTGAATTTCGGGGATCCCTCTTGAGCATGTATGCTTCTGCTACTTGTTCTACATCAGACTTCTTCCGCAAACGGCGAAACGCTTTGACTCGGTGAGTTTCGCGGCATTCCGACTTCGATGCCCTAGTTGCCGAAATACAGTTGCCTTTGAATTTCGGGGATCCCTCTTGAGCATGTATGCTTCTGCTACTTGTTCTACATCAGACTTCTTCCGCAAACGGCGAAACGCTTTGGCTCGGTGAGTTTCGCGGCATTCCGACTTCGATGCCCCGGTTGCCGAAATACAGTTGCCTTTGAATTTCGGGTGATCCCTCTTGAGCATGTATGCTTCTGCTACTTGTTCTACATCAGACTTCTTCCGCAACGGCGAAACGCTTTGACTCGGTGAGTTTCGCGGCATTCCGACTTCGATGCCCCGTTGCCGAAATCCAGTTGCCTTTGAATTTCGGGTGATCCCTCTTGAGCATGTATGCTTCTGCTACTTGTTCTACATCAGACTTCTTCCGCAAACGGCGAAACGCTTTGACTCGGTGAGTTTCGCGGCATTCCGACTTCGATGCCCCGGTTGCCGAAATCCAGTTGCCTTTGAATTTCGGGTGATCCCTCTTGAGCATGTATGCTTCTGCTACTTGTTCTACATCAGACTTCTTCCGCAAACGGCGAAACGCTTTGACTCGGTGAGTTTCGCGGCATTCTGACTTCGATGCTGCCCCGTTGCCGAAATGCAGTTGCCTTTGAATTTCGGGTGATCCCTCTTGAGCATGTATGCTTCTGCTACTTGTTCTACATCAGACTTCTTCCGCAAACGGCGAAACGCTTTGACTCGGTGAGTTTCGCGGCATTCCGACTTCGATGCCCCGGTTGCCGAAATCCAGTTGCCTTTGAATTTCGGGTGATCCCTCTTGAGCATGTATGCTTCTGCTACTTGTTCTACATCAGACTTCTTCCGCAAACGGCGAAACGCTTTGACTCGGTGTGTTTCGCGTCATTCCGACTTCGATGCCCCGGTTGCCGAATTCTGATTCAGTTGCCTTTGAATTTCGGTGATCCCCTCTTGAGCATGTATGCTTCTGCTACTTGTTCTACATCAGACTTCTTCCGCAAAAGGCGAAACGCTTTGACTCGGTGAGTTTCGCGGCATTCCGACTTCGATGCCCCGGTTGCCGAAATCCAGTTGCCTTTGAATTTCGGGTGATCCCTCTTGAGCATGTATGCTTCTGCTACTTGTTCTACATCAGACTTCTTCCGCAAACGGCGAAACGCTTTGACTCGGTGAGTTTCGCGGCATTCCGACTTCGATGCCCCGGTTGCCGAAATACAGTTGCCTTTGAATTTCGGGTGATCCCTCTTGAGCATGTATGCTTCTGCTACTTGTTCTACATCAGACTTCTTCCGCAAACGGTGAAACGCTTTGACTCGGTGAGTTTCGCGGCATTCCGACTTCGATGCCCCGGTTGCCGAAATACAGTTGCCTTTGAATTTCGGGTGATCCCTCTTGAGCATGTATGCTTCTGCTACTTGTTCTACATCAGACTTCTTCCGCAAACGGCGAAAACGCTTTGACTCGGTGAGTTTCGCGGCATTCCGACTTCGATGCCCCGGTTGCCGAAATACCAGTTGCCTTTGAATTTCGGGTGATCCCTCTTGAGCATGTATGCTTCTGCTACTTGTTCTACATCAGACTTCTTCCGCAAACGGCGAAACGCTTTGACTCGGTGAGTTTCGCGGCATTCCGACTTCGATGCCCCGGTTGCCGAAATCCAGTTGCCTTTTGAATTTCGGGTGATCCCTCTTGAGCATGTATGCTTCTGCTACTTGTTCTACATCAGACTTCTTCCGCAAACGGCGAAACGCTTTGACTCGGTTGAGTTTCGCGGCATTCCGACTTCGATCCCGGTTGCCGAAATCCAGTTGCCTTTGAATTTCGGGTGATCCCTCTTGAGCATGTATGCTTCTGCTACTTGTTCTACATCAGACTTCTTCCGCAAACGGCGAAAACGCTTTGACTCGGTGAGTTTCGCGGCATTTCCGACTTCGATGCCCCGGTTGCCGAAATCCAGTTGCCTTTGAATTTCGGGTGATCCCTCTTGAGCATGTATGCTTCTGCTACTTGTTCTACATCAGACTTCTTCCGCAAACGGCGAAACGCTTTGACTCGGTGAGTTTCGCGGCATTCCGACTTCGATGCCCCGGTTGCCGAAATCCAGTTGCCTTTGAATTTCGGGTGATCCCTCTTGAGCATGTATGCTTCTGCTACTTGTTCTACATCAGACTTCTTCCGCAAACGGCGAAACGCTTTGACTCGGTGAGTTTCGCGGCATTCCGACTTCGATGCCCCGGTTTGCCGAAATACAGTTGCCTTTGAATTTCGGGTGATCCCTCTTGAGCATGTATGCTTCTGCTACTTGTTCTACATCAGACTTCTTCCGCAAACGGCGAAACGCTTTGACTCGGTGAGTTTCGCGCATTCCGACTTCGATGCCCCGGTTGCCGAAATCCAGTTGCCTTTGAATTTCGGGTGATCCCTCTTGAGCATGTATGCTTCTGCTACTTGTTCTACATCAGACTTCTTCCGCAAACGGCGAAACGCTTTGACTCGGTGAGTTTCGCGGCATTCCGACTTCGATGCCCCGGTTGCCGAAATCCAGTTGCCTTTGAATTTCGGGTGATCCCTCTTGAGCATGTATGCTTCTGCTACTTGTTCTACATCAGACTTCTTCCGCAAACGGCGAAACGCTTTGACTCGGTGAGTTTCGCGGCATTCCGACTTCGATGCCCCGGTTGCCGAAATCCAGTTGCCTTTGAATTTCGGGTGATCCCTCTTGAGCATGTATGCTTCTGCTACTTGTTCTACATCAGACTTCTTCCGCAAACGGTTCGTGGTTGCCTTTGAATTTCGGGTGATCGAGCATGTATGCTTCTGCTACTTGTTCTACATCAGACTTCTTCCGCAAACGGCGAAACCTTTGACTCGGTGAGTTTGGCGGCATTCCGACTTCGATTCCCCGGTTGCCGAAATACAGTTGCCTTTGAATTTCGGGTGATCCCTCTTGAGCATGTATGCTTCTGCTACTTGTTCTACATCAGACTTCTTCCGCAAACGGCGAAACGCTTTGCTCGGTGAGTTTCGCGGCATTCCGACTTCGATTCCCCGGTTGCCGAAATCCAGTTGCCTTTGAATTTCGGGTGATCCCTCTTGAGCATGTATGCTTCTGCTACTTGTTCTACATCAGACTTCTTCCGCAAACGGCGAAACGCTTTGACTCGGTGAGTTTTGCGGCATTCCGACTTCGATGCCCCGGTTGCCGAAATCCAGTTGCCTTTGAATTTCGGGTGATCCCTCTTGAGCATGTATGCTTCTGCTACTTGTTCTACATCAGACTTCTTCCGCAAACGGCGAAACGCTTTGACTCGGTGAGTTTCGCGGCATTCCGACTTCGATGCCCTGGTTGCCGAAATACAGTTGCCTTTGAATTTCGGGTGATCCCTCTTGAGCATGTATGCTTCTGCTACTTGTTCTACATCAGACTTCTTCCGCAAACGGCGAAACGCTTTGACTCGGTGAGTTTCGCGGCATTCCGACTTCGATTCCCCGGTTGCCGAAATCCAGTTGCCTTTGAATTTCGGGTGATCCCTCTTGAGCATGTATGCTTCTGCTACTTGTTCTACATCAGACTTCTTCCGCAAACGGCGAAACGCTTTTGACTCGGTGAGTTTCGCGGCATTCCGACTTCGATGCCCGGTTGCCGAAATCCAGTTGCCTTTGAATTTCGGTGATCCCTCTTGAGCATGTATGCTTCTGCTACTTGTTCTACATCAGACTTCTTCCGCAAACGGCGAAACGCTTTGACTCGGTGAGTTTCGCGGCATTCCGACTTCGATGCCCCGGTTGCTGAAATCAGTTGCCTTTGAATTTCGGGTGATCCCTCTTGAGCATGTATGCTTCTGCTACTTGTTCTACATCAGACTTCTTCCGCAAACGGCGAAACACTTTGACTCGGTGAGTTTCTCATTCCGACTTCGATGCCCCGTTTGCCGAAATCCAGTTGCCTTTGAATTTCGGGTGATCCCTCTTGAGCATGTATGCTTCTGCTACTTGTTCTACATCAGACTTCTTCCGCAAACGGCGAAACGCTTTGACTCGGTGAGTTTTCGCGGCATTCCGACTTCGATGCCCCGGTTGCCGAAATCCAGTTGCCTTTGAATTTCGGGTGATCCCTCTTGAGCATGTATGCTTCTGCTACTTGTTCTACATCAGACTTCTTCCGCAAACGGCGAAACGCTTTGACTCGGTGAGTTTCGCGGCATTCCGACTTCGATGCCCCGGTTGCCGAAATCCAGTTGCCTTTGAATTTCGGGTGATCCCTCTTGAGCATGTATGCTTCTGCTACTTGTTCTACATCAGACTTCTTCCGCAAACGGCGAAACGCTTTGACTCGATGTGAAATCCAGTTTTTGCGGCATTTCCGACTTCGATTGCCCCGGTTTGCCGAAATCCAGTTGCCTTTGAATTTCGGGTGATCCCTCTTGAGCATGTATGCTTCTGCTACTTGTTCTACATCAGACTTCTTCCGCAAACGGCGAAACGCTTTTACTCGGTGAGTTTCGCGGCATTCCGACTTCGATGCCCCGGTTGCCGAAATCCAGTTGCCTTTGAATTTCGGGTGATCCCTCTTGAGCATGTATGCTTCTGCTACTTGTTCTACATCAGAATTCTTCCGCAAACGGCGAAACGCTTTGGCTCGGTGAGTTTCGCGGCATTCCGACTTCGATTGCCCCGGTTGCCGAAATCAGTTGCCTTTGAATTTCGGGTATCCCTCTTGAGCATGTATGCTTCTGCTACTTGTTCTACATCAGACTTCTTCCGCAAACGGCGAAACGCTTTGACTCGGTGAGTTTCGCGGCATTCCGACTTCGATGCCCCGGTTGCCGAAATCCAGTTGCCTTTGAATTTCGGGTGATCCCTCTTGAGCATGTATGCTTCTGCTACTTGTTCTACATCAGACTTCTTCCGCAAACGGCGAAACGCTTTGACTCGGTGAGTTTCGCGGCATTCCGACTTCGATGCCCCGGTTGCCGAAATCCAGTTGCCTTTGAATTTCGGGTGATCCCTCTTGAGCATGTATGCTTCTGCTACTTGTTCTACATCAGACTTCTTCCGCAAACGGCGAAACGCTTTGACTCGGTGAGTTTCGCGGCATTCCGACTTCGATGCCCCGGTTGCCGAAATCCAGTTGCCTTTGAATTTCGTGATCCCTCTTGAGCATGTATGCTTCTGCTACTTGTTCTACATCAGAATTCTTCCGCAAACGGCGAAACGCTTTGACTCGGTGAGTTTCGCGGCATTCCGACTTCGATGCCCCGGTTGCCGAAATCTTCAGTTTGCCTTTGAATTTCGGTGATCCCTCTTGAGCATGTATGCTTCTGCTACTTGTTCTACATCAGACTTTCTTCCGCAAACGGCGAAACACTTTGACTCGGTGAGTTTCGCGGCATTCCGACTTCGATGCCCCGGTTGCCAAAATTCAGTTGCCTTTGAATTTCGGGTGATCCCTCTTGAGCATGTATGCTTCTGCTACTTGTTCTACATCAGACTTCTTCCGCAAACGGCGAAACGCTTTGACTCGGTGAGTTTCGCGGCATTCCGACTTCGATGCCCCGGTTGCCGAAATCCAGTTGCCTTTGAATTTCGGGTGATCCCTCTTGAGCATGTATGCTTCTGCTACTTGTTCTACATCAGAACTTCTTCCGCAAACGGCAAAACGCTTTGACTCGGTGAGTTTCGCGGCATTCCGACTTCGATGCCCCGGTTGCCGAAATCCAGTTGCCTTTGAATTTCGGGTGATCCCTCTTGAGCATGTATGCTTCTGCTACTTGTTCTACATCAGACTTCTTCCGCAAAACGGCGAAACGCTTTGACTCGGTGAGT
Source organism: Populus alba (assembly GCF_005239225.2). Taxonomy (NCBI): domain Eukaryota; kingdom Viridiplantae; phylum Streptophyta; class Magnoliopsida; order Malpighiales; family Salicaceae; genus Populus; species Populus alba. The sequence continues at coordinate 237,443 of NC_133294.1, read as the reverse complement.
TTCGCGGCATTCCGACTTCGATGCCCCGGTTGCCGAAATAGTTGCCTTTGAATTTCGGGTGATCCCTCTTGAGCATGTATGCTTCTGCTACTTGTTCTACATCAGACTTCTTCCGCAAACGGCGAAACGCTTTGACTCGGTGAGTTTCGCGGCATTCCGACTTCGATGCCCCGTTGCCGAAACCAGTTGCCTTTGAATTTCGGGTGATCCCTCTTGAGCATGTATGCTTCTGCTACTTGTTCTACATCAGACTTCTTCCGCAAACGGCGAAACGCTTTGGCTCGGTGAGTTTCGCGGCATTCCGACTTCGATGCCCCGGTTGCCGAAATCCAGTTGCCTTTGAATTTCGGGTGATCCCTCTTGAGCATGTATGCTTCTGCTACTTGTTCTACATCAGACTTCTTCCGCAAACGGCGAAACGCTTTTGACTCGGTGAGTTTTCGCGGCATTCCGACTTCGATGCCCCGGTTGCCGAAATCCAGTTGCCTTTGAATTTCGGGTGATCCCTCTTGAGCATGTATGCTTCTGCTACTTGTTCTACATCAGACTTCTTCCGCAAACGGCGAAACGCTTTGACTCGGTGGTGTTTCGCGTCATTCCGACTTCGATGCCCCGGTTGCCGAAATTCTAGTTGCCTTTGAATTTCGGGTGATCCCTCTTGAGCATGTATGCTTCTGCTACTTGTTCTACATCAGACTTCTTCCGCAAACGGCGAAACGCTTTGACTCGGTGAGTTTCGCGGCATTCCGACTTCGATGCCCCGGTTGCCGAAATCCAGTTGCCTTTGAATTTCGGGTGATCCCTCTTGAGCATGTATGCTTCTGCTACTTGTTCTACATCAGACTTCTTCCGCAAACGGCGAAACGCTTTGACTCGGTGAGTTTCGCGGCATTCCGACTTCGATGCCCCGGTTGCCGAAATTAGTTGCCTTTGAATTTCGGGTGATCCCTCTTGAGCATGTATGCTTCTGCTACTTGTTCTACATCAGACTTCTTCCGCAAACGGCGAAACGCTTTGACTCGGTGAGTTTCGCGGCATTCCGACTTCGATGCCCCGGTTGCCGAAATCCAGTTGCCTTTGAATTTCGGGTGATCCCTCTTGAGCATGTATGCTTCTGCTACTTGTTCTACATCAGACTTCTTCCGCAAACGGCGAAACGCTTTTGACTCGGTGAGTTTCGCGGCATTCCGACTTCGATGCCCCGGTTGCCGAAATCAGTTGCCTTTGAATTTCGGGTGATCCCTCTTGAGCATGTATGCTTCTGCTACTTGTTCTACATCAGACTTCTTCCGCAAACGGTGAAACGCTTTGACTCGGTGAGTTTCGCGGCATTCCGACTTCGATGCCCCGGTTGCCGAAATCCAGTTGCCTTTGAATTTCGGGTGATCCCTCTTGAGCATGTATGCTTCTGCTACTTGTTCTACATCAGACTTCTTCCGCAAACGGCGAAACGCTTTGACTCGGTGAGTTTCGCGGCATTCCGACTTTGATGCCACGGTTGCCGAAATCAGTTGCCTTTGAATTTCGGGTGATCCCTCTTGAGCATGTATGCTTCTGCTACTTGTTCTACATCGGACTTCTTCCGCAAACGGCGAAACGCTTTTACTCGGTGAGTTTCGCGGCATTCCGACTTCGATGCCCCGGTTGCCGAAATCAGTTGCCTTTGAATTTCGGGTGATCCCTCTTGAGCATGTATGCTTCTGCTACTTGTTCTACATCAGACTTCTTCCGCGAACGGCGAAACGCTTTGACTCGGTGGAGTTTCGCAGCATTCCGACTTCGATGCCCCGGTTGCCGAAATCCAGTTGCCTTTGAATTTCGGGTATCCCTCTTGAGCATGTATGCTTCTGCTACTTGTTCTACATCAGACTTTTCCGCAAAACCTTTGACTCGGTGAGTTTCGGGCATTTTACCTTCGATTGCCCCCGGTTTGCCGAAACCAGTTGCTTTGATTTCGGGTGATCCTCTTAGCATGTATGCTTCTGCTACTTGTTCTACATCATTCTTCCGCAAACGGTGAAACACTTTGACTCGCTGAGTTTCGTGCCATTCCGACTTCGATTCCCCGGTTGCCGAAATCCAGTTGTCTATGAAATTCGGGTGATCCCTCTTGAGCATGTATGCTTCTGCTACTTGTTCTACATCAGACTACTGCCGCAAACAGCGAAACGCTTTGACTCGGTAAGTTTCGGCATTCCGACTTTTGATGCCCGCTTGCCGAAATCTAGTTGCCTTTGAACTTCGGGTGATCCCTCTTGAGCATGTATGCGTCTCCTACTTGTTCAACATCAGACTACTTCCGCAAACGGCAAAATGCTTTAACTCTGTGAGTTTGGCGGCATTCCGACTTTGATGCCCTGGTTTCCGAAATCCAGTTGCCTTTGAATTCCGGGTGATCCCTCTTGAGCATGTATGCTTCTGCTACTTGTTCTATATCGGACTTCTTCCGCAAACGGTAAACACTTTTACTCTGCGATTTTGGCGGCATTCCGACTTCGATGCCCCGGTTGCTGAAATCCAGTTGCCTTTGAATTTGGGGTGATCCCTCTTGAGCAAGTATGCTGGTGCTACTTGTTCTACATCGGACTTCTTCCGCAAACGCCGAAACGCTTTTAATCGGTGAGTTTCGCGGCATTCCGACTTCGATGCCCCGGTTGCCGAAATCCAGTTGCCTTTGAATTTCGGGTGATCTCTCTTGAGCATGTATGCTTCTGCTACTTGTTCTACATCAGACTTCTTCCGCAAACGGCGAAACGCTTTTAATCGGTGAGTTTCGTGGCATTCCGACTTCGATTCCCCGGTTGCCGAAATCCAGTTGGCTTTAAATTTCGGGTAATCTCTCTTGAGCATGTACGCTTCTGCTACTTGTTCTACATCAGAGATCTTCCGCAAACGGCGAAACGCTTTGACTCGGTCAGTTTCGGGGCATTCCGACTTCATTGCCCCGGTTGCCGAAATCCAGTTGCCTTTGAATTTCGGGTGATCCCTCTTGAGCATGTATGCTTCTGCTACTTTTTCTACATCAGAATTCTTCCGCAAACGGTGAAACAGTTTGACTCGGTGAGTTTCGTGGCATTCCGACTTCGTTGCCCCGGTTGCCGAAATCCAGTTGCCTTTGAATTTCGGGTGATCCCTCTTGAGCATGTATGCTTCTGCTACTTGTTCTACATCAGAATTCTTCCGCAAACGGTGAAACACTTTGACTCGGTGAGTTTCGTGGCATTCCGACTTCGTTGCCCCGGTTGCCGAAATCCAGTTGCCTTCGAATTTCGGTTGATCCCTCTTGAGCATGTATACTTCTCCTACTTGTTCTACATCAGAATTCTTCCGCAAACGGCGAAACGCTTAGACTCGGTGAGTTTCGCGGCATTCCGACTTCGATTCCCCGGTTGCCGAAATCCAGTTGTCTTTGAAATTCGGGTGATCACTCTTGAGCATGTACGTTTCTGCTACTTGTTCTACATAAGAATTCTTCCGCAAACGGTGAAACAGTTTGACTCGGTGAGTTTCGTGGCATTCCGACTTCGTTGCCCCGGTTGCCGAAATCCAGTTGCCTTTGAATTTCGGGTGATCCCTCTTGAGCATGTATGCTTCTGCTACTTTTTCTACATTAGACTACTTCCGCAAACGGCGAAACGCTTTGACTCGGTGAGTTTCGCGGCATTCCGACTTCGATTCCCCGGTTGCCGAAATCCAGTTGTCTATGAAATTCGGGTGATCCCTCTTCAGCATGTATGCTTCTGCTACTTGTTCTACATCAGACTTACTGCCGCAAACGACGAAACGCTTTGACTCGGTGAGTTTCGCTGCATTCGACTGCGATGCCACGTTTAACGAAATCTAGTTGCCTTTGAATTTCGGGTGATCCCTCTTGAGCATGTATGCTTCTGCTACTTGTTCTACATTAGACTTCTTCCGCAAACGGCGAAACGCTTTGACTCTGTGAGTTTCGCGGCATTCCAACTTCGTTGCCCGGTTGACGAAATCCAGTTGCCTTTGAATTTCGCGTGATCCCTCTTGAGCATGTATACTTCTGCTACTTGTTCTACATCAGAATTCTTCCGCAAATGGCGAAATGCTTTGACTCGGTAAGTTTCGCGGCATTCCGACTTTGATGCCACGCTTGCCGAAATCTAGTTGCCTTTGAACTTCGGGTGATCCCTCTTGAGCATGTATGCGTCTACTACTTGTTCAACATCAGACTACTTCCGCAAACGGCAAAACGCTTTAACTCTGTGAGTTTGGCGGCATTCCGACTTTGGTGCCCTGGTTTCCGAAATCCAGTTGCCTTTGAATTCCGGGTGATCCCTCTTGAGCATGTATGCTTCTGCTACTTGTTCTATATCGGACTTCTTCCGCAAACGGTAAACACTTTTACTCTGCGAGTTTGGCGGCATTCCGACTTCGATGCCCCGGTTGCTGAAATCCAGTTGCCTTTGAATTTCGGGTGATCCCTCTTGAGCAAGTATGCTTGTGCTACTTGTTCTACATCGGACTTCTTCCGCAAATGCCGAAACGCTTTTAATCGGTGAGTTTCGCGGCATTCCGACTTCGATGCCCCGGTTGCCGAAATCCAGTTGCCTTTGAATTTCGGGTGATCTCTCTTGAGCATGTATGCTTCTGCTACTTGTTCTACATCGGACTTCTTCCGCAAACGGCGAAACGCTTTGACTCGGTCAGTTTCGGGGCATTCCGACTTCATTGCCCCGGTTGCCGAAATCCAGTTGCCTTTGAATTTCGGGTGATCCCTCTTGAGCATGTATGCTTCTGCTACTTGTTCTACATCAGAATTCTTCCGCAAACGGTGAAACAGTTTGACTCGGTGAGTTTTGTGGCATTCCGACTTCGTTGCCCCGGTTGCCGAAATCCAGTTGCCTTTGAATTTCGGGTCATCCCTCTTGAGCATGTATACTTCTGCTACTTGTTCTACATCAGAATTCTTCCGCAAATGGCGAAACGCTTTGACTCGTTGAGTTTCGCGGCATTCCGACTTTGATGCCACGGTTGCCGAAATCCAGTTGCCTTTGAATTTCGGGTGATCCCTCTTGAGCATGTATGCTTCTGCTACTTGTTCTACATCAGACTACTTCCGCAAACGGCAAAACGCTTTTAATCGGTGAGTTTCGCGGCATTCCGAGTTCGATGCCCCGGTTCCCGAAATCCAGTTGCCTTTGAATTTCGGGTGATCTCTCTTGAGCATGTATGCTTCTGCTACTTGTTCTACATCGGACTTCTTCCGCGAACGGCAAAACGCTTTTAATCGGTGAGTTTCGCCGCATTCCGACTTCGATTCCCCGGTTGCCGAAATCCAGTTGGATTTAAATTTCGGGTAATCTCTCTTGAGCATGTACGCTTCTGCTACTTGTTCTACATCAGAGATCTTCCGCAAACGGCGAAACGCTTTGACTCGGTCAGTTTCGGGGTATTCTGACTTCATTGCCCCGGTTGCCGAAATCCAGTTGCCTTTGAATTTCGGGTGATCCCTCTTGAGCATGTATGCTTCTGCTACTTGTTCTACATCAGAATTCTTCCGCAAACGGTGAAACACTTTGACTCGCTGAGTTTCGTGGCATTCCGACTTCGTTGCCCTGGTTGCCGAAATCAAGTTGCCTTTGAATTTCGGGTCATCCCTCTTGAACATGTATGCTTCTGCTACTTGTTCTACATCAGAATTCTTCCGCAAACGGTGAAACACTTTGACTCGGTGAGTTTCGTGGCATTCCGACTTCGTTGCCCCGGTTGCCGAAATCCAGTTGCCTTCGAATTTCGGTTGATCCCTCTTAAGCATGTATACTTCTCCTACTAGTTCTACATCAGAATTCTTCCGCAAACGGCGAAACGCTTAGACTCGGTGAGTTTCGCGGCATTCCGACTTCGATTCCCCGGTTGCCGAAATCTAGTTGTCTTTGAAATTCGGGTGATCCCTCTTGAGCATGTACGTTTCTGCTACTTGTTCTACATCAGAATTCTTCCACAAACGGTGAAACAGTTTGACTCGGTGAGTTTCGTGGCATTCCGACTTCGTTGCCCCGGTTGCCGAAATCCAGTTGCCTTTGAATTTCGGGTGATCCCTTTTGAGCATGTATGCTTCTGCTACTTGTTCTACATCAGAATTCTTCCGCAAACGGTGAAACAGTTTGACTCGGTGAGTTTCGTGGCATTCCGACTTCGTTGCCCCGGTTGCCGAAATCCAGTTGCCTTTGAATTTCGGGTCATCCCTCTTGAGCATGTATACTTCTGCTACTTGTTCTACATCAGAATTCTTCCGCAAATGGCGAAACGCTTTGACTCGTTGAGTTTCGCGGCATTCCGACTTTGATGCCACGGTTGCCGAAATCCAGTTGCCTTTGAATTTCAGGTGATCCCTCTTGAGCATGTATGCTTCTGCTACTTGTTCTACATCAGACTACTTCCGCAAACGGCAAAACGCTTTTAATCGGTGAGTTTCGCGGCATTCCGACTTCGATGCCCCGGTTCCCGAAATCCAGTTGCCTTTGAATTTCGGGTGATCTCTCTTGAGCATGTATGCTTCTGCTACTTGTTCTACATCGGACTTCTTCCGCGAACGGCGAAACGCTTTTAATCGGTGAGTTTCGCAGCATTCCGACTTCGATTCCCCGGTTGCCGAAATCCAGTTGGCTTTAAATTTCGGGTAATCTCTCTTGAGCATGTACGCTTCTGCTACTTGTTCTACATCAGAGATCTTCCGCAAACGGCGAAACGCTTTGACTCGGTCAGTTTCGGGGCATTCCGACTTCATTGCCCCGGTTGCCGAAATCCAGTTGCCTTTGAATTTCGGGTGATCCCTCTTGAGCATGTATGCTTCTGCTACTTGTTCTACATCAGAATTCTTCCGCAAACGGTGAAACGCTTAGACTCGGTGAGTTTCGCGGCATTCCGACTTCGATTCCCCGGTTGCCGAAATCCAGTTGGCTTTGAAATTCGGGTGATCCCTCTTGAGCATGTATGTTTCTGCTACTTGTTCTACATCAGACTACTGCCGCAAACGGCGAAACGCTTTCACTCAGTGAGTTTCGCTGCATTACGACTTCGATGCCACGGTTAACGAAAGTGACACGATCAAAAGCTTGATGTCTTTTCCCAAGTGCAGGAGTGTCGAAGTAATAAATAACCCGGCAAGACCGGGGTCGAACCACAAAGAGGTTAATTGTATAAATTATAAATAACAAAACAACAACAACAACAATAATAATAACAATAATAATTACAATACTCAGTACGTGGCGTTGTTACACCTGAGAATGATCCAAAAGACCGGGTCACAGGTTTCCAGCCTATATACTGAGTTTATGAAAAGATCAAAGGGATATATTACAGAATGTAAATAACAACAATAACAATAATAATAATAACAATAGTAGTAGTAGTAGTAATAGAAGAAGATGAAGAAATTAATGAGAACTTTGAGTTGGAAGATTAATGTAAGGATTTACCAATGATAAAAACGAATGTCAAGGTTAGAGGATCCACTAACGGTACTTCAAACAAGTATAATATAAACTCTTATTACTCAATTGGAAATCACACATAAAGGAGGTTTCCCATCAGATTATAAATTGTTAACATGATTACATTAGTTATCTTATTCGAATAAAGCTAATACTTGTAAATGTTGGCAGGCATTCATGATTATAACTTATTGTTAACAACAAATCAAGTCCCTTTCATAGCTCAGGTGTCGGTTATACCATACAGTATGGGCTATGAAAAGTACCAAGTATTTTGTTGTACCAAGTGTTATACAACATAAATCTAGATTAACCATTTAACAAGCAAAGTATTAAAAGTGAACAAGATAACAAATATAAAACATGTTAGTATCCAACGTTAAGGTCCATGTTAAGTTTATATTATACTTATTCTTACACCATTAGTGTACCCTTTTCACCTTGACATAATTAACTTAGCTAAACATAATGAAAAGAAAGAAACATAAATGAACAAGGTAAGAACATAAATGAGAAAGAAGTTAAACTAAGTAAAGGAAAGGAAATTAAGTGCATAAACTTGATATTAATGAAAGCAAAACATAAGCAATACAAAGAGAGAAAGCAAGAGCATGATCTTGATCTGGAAACCAAGATGCCTTAATACATGGTAAGTGCCTCCTTTTATAGGCCAAAATTTGGAACTATTGATTTGTTGACTAATTGATGAGTGGGTGGCCACATCTTGACTTTGGTGACAATCCTTATCTTCTTGTCTGAACAAAACGTCATTGCTAACATCATAATTTGCCCAGAATCCTCAGGAATGTTCTAGTAAATTGTCTCAGCTTTCCAACAAAAAAAAAGATGAGGTCATTTGGACTTCTAGAACTCAAGATATGGGCTGAACACTAAATAGTGTCTGGGCTGCGGGACAGCTTCGGACTTCTTCGTTGTTCCTTCAATTTGGACTTCAAAACGGCCTTCTTAGATCTTGGGCTTCTCATGAAAGTTGTAGGCCTTTGTCTTACCTTTCCATCCATATAAAATGGACCTAAATCTGAGATCTAGAGCTCCAGATATGATCCAATTACCGAGCAATGTTCCGGTTTGGACTGCACCGACATCTCTTTTCTAAGTTTGGCCATCTCTTTGTCCTTTAACTTTCAATACTTAAACTCATCAATCAATCCTTTTATTTATGTGATCGGCCTGCATTTAAGATGAGAATTTACCATAAATTAAGGTATCTTATAATATCAAAGTTGTTATTATAAAACATGCTTTAGTTAAGGAGTTATTGATACTTCAAGTGCAAAATGATGATATAAAACCTTGATAAACATGCACTTTTAAGTACTAATCACACCCCCCAACCAGCTTATTACTAGTCCCTAGTAATCTAAAGCGTTAAAATAGAGAAACAATTTGCAAGTATCACAAAGCAAGGCATTCATCATTCAACTTCTATTAATCTATCTAGATAAACAAACTCTCACTAAATTTATATTACTGCTTCATACTTCTTAAACAAGATATTAATAAACCTTCTTTTTACGTGCTCAATATATGAAAAACATAGATGATGGGGCTTTTGTTGGAAGAAAACAATATTATGTTCAAATGTTTAAGGTGAACTTCCTTGGGTTGGGATTATTATTATTATTACTCTCTTTTTTTTTCTTTTTTTCTTTTCTCTTTTTTTTTTAATTTTATTTATATACACATACAACTTAAAACATAATGTATCTTTAACCCATGTAACGAGTTTAGGCTAATGACTCCCAGACCAGTTGGTCTTAGGGCATTAGGTGTTGAGACACCCCTACGAGCTTAACAACTCGGGTTGCAGATACTGATACGTAGATAGTGCAATGTTTGATTCCCTTAAGCTTTTCTCCTTAACCCATGTAACAAGCTTTGGGCCAATAACTCCCAAGTCAGTTGACTTTTAGGGTATTAGGTGTTTAAAAACACCCCTTCGGGCTTAATTGCTTAGGTTAAGGAGGCTACGAAACCAAACTTATCTACGTTTTTATTATCATCAATATTATCATCTTTTTTTTTTTTTTTTTTTGCAAATTATATACTAACCCTTACCCTTCAGTTGTTACCTTCAACAAAAGAACATAAATAATGTAATAATCCAATGTGCAACCCACAATCATATGTTAAAGTGTGTGTGTGAAAATGAAGGTTTAATAATACTTGTTAAATGAGTATATGAGTAGAATCAAGTGATAACAATGCGAGAGTTTGTAAACTTGAATATTTCAAGAAGTATTCTAATAGGCCTTGTTATGAATATTGCAAATAACCATTAAAATTTTTTTACTACGATGCGTCTCAAGAATAATTCCTCTTTACTCTGCCATCCTAGTAATAACAGTTTTGCCAAATGGTTTTTAAAAACAACAACAGTTAGTTGGTTAGTTTTTTTTTTTTTTTTTTTAAACTACTACCCTCTCCCCCCAACCAAAACGAGACATTGTCCTCAATGTCCTAAGGTAGAAAGATAGAGTATAGAAGACATCACCTGAAACAGCAAACAATGACAAACCTGAAACACACTTAAACAAATATAAGAAGTAACAAAACAAAATAATATGCTATTAATAACACAAAAGACACAAGGTTTCACAGATGAAGGCTCAAATCTAATCTAAGCTTTTTACGGCTTTCCTTAGCTGACCAATCTAGGCGACTCATGCAAGGATCAATGACAGGGATGAAAGATTGTAGTTGGTCAATCAATTGTTCAGCAGTAGCAGCAGAGATTATGATTTGTCGTGCCGAAGATGTTATAAATTCATGTTCCACAGCTTGATCAAGGAAAGATAGCAACTTATCATAAAAACCATTAACATTTAACAAACCTATAGGTTTATGGTGAATGTGCAGTTGGACCCAAGATGAAATATGAAAGATCTCTTCCAATGTGCCCAGACCACCTGGTAAGGCAATGAAGGCATCAGCATGGTTAAACATGGTATTAAGTCGGTCAGACATTGTTGGGACCTGTAGTTCCTCTCCAATTGTTTTTCCAATGATGTCCCCATTTGCTAAAGCTTTGGGGACAACCCCCAAAACTTGACTGCCTCCTAAAAATACAGCCATTGAAACACCTCCCATTAACCCAAGGCTGCCTCCCCCATACACTAAATGAATCTTTCTCTCAGCTAGTACTTGACCAAGATGATTTGCTGATTCTAAAAACTCTTTTTCTTTCCCAGGGCTGGATCCACCGAAAACACAAATATTTTTTATATGATGACTTGAGGAACCTGCCATTTCTACACACTTCTATATTTGATGAATGTATGGGATGAGTAGAAATGAAGGGAAGGAATAGAAGAATTTATAGATGAAAAAGTGAAAATGCAATCATACCACCTACATGTAGGCCAGCTGTAGTCTCACACTCTCTCTCTGTATTTATTTATTTTGACAAAGCATGTATGTACAGGTAGTTGTGATTGTGGCTCACATCTTCCCTTGGTTTTACGTCCAAGAACGGCTTAAACGCCCTCTATGGGTCGGGGATACGCTTCCCATCCAGTTTTCTTAAAAACTAGCAAACAGGGTCTTTTTTAGTCAGATTCCCAAGACTAAGTCGATCATGTTCTTTATGGAATTGTGGCCATAAATCATGAATTACACGATGCACATCTCCACTAGGATGCGTCTCAAGGGTCACTAAAAGATTATCTAAAGACCCCTTACTCAGGCCATCCTTAATGAATTGTATTTTATCTTCACGGTTTACAGATACCATTCCTAAAGAACGACATGTCGCATTACAAGTCCATCTGGCACATCTGTGACAGACTTTCAGTCGTTTTGCACGACGTTTCTTTGCAAAAGTGCTTTTACCTGTTCCAGGCATGTGTGAAATGAAAGAATTGGAGGACTCACCTGATAATCGGACCTTTGCTTCAATCAGCCAACGAATATCTTCAGGAATTCCATGGTTCATTAACAACCTCAATCTTTCACACCTAGCACGGTAAATTTTTGTAATCGCATTTTGAGGCAGAGCGGGAAAATACTTTTTCAATTTCTCAAGAGTGGTGTCCATTTTCAAATGAGAATTGGATGGGAGATTCAAAGAAAGAAGAAAGAGCAGAGAATTGCACAATTATATACACAAATATCAGTTATCATGGGAAACTGAAAGAACCGACTTAAGAGTCACGGAGTACCGTTATCCGCCATTTGACCGGGGTGAGAGAAACTAGCAAAACAAAAGATACACCAAAACAAACACAAAACAATGTGAGAAAAAGAATCAATCTTTATATACAGGATCACTCAATTCAGTAGAGTCATTTTCAACTGAAAAATTATCAAAATAAACTTTCAACCGATGCCCATTTACCTTGAAAACATTGCCATTCTTTGGATTCTCGATATCACAGGCCCCATATGGATACACATGTTTCACAATAAAAGGACCGCTCCATCTTGATCTTAGTTTTCCAGGAAATAAATGGAGTCGAGAATTATAAAGCAAGACTTTTTTGACCAACATTGAATGTTTTTCTCAGTATTTTTTGTCATGAAACTCTTTGAGTCTTGCTTTATGAATTCTTGAATTGTCATATGCATCATTTCTAATTTCCTCAAGCTCATTTATTTGCAATTTTCGCAGTTGACTAGCATCATCAATGTTTGAATTGAAAGCTTTAATAGCCCAATAAGCTTTATGTTCAATTTCCACAGGCAAGTGACAAGGTTTTCCATAGACTAATCTATAAGGTGACATACCTAATGATGTTTTATATGCAGTTCGATAAGCCCAAAGTGCATCATTAAGTCTTAAAGACCAGTCTTTCCGATTAGGGTTCACCGTTTTCTCCAAGATCAGTTTGATCTCCCTATTAGCAAGCTCTACTTGTCCACTTGTCTGAGGGTGATAAGGGGTGGCAACTTTGTGTGTGATTCCATATTTCTTCATTAAAGAAGCAAATGGCTTGTTGCAGAAATGTGTTCCACCATCACTTATTATGGCTCGAGGAATTCCAAATCGACTCAAAATATTGTCTTTCAAAAACTTTATCACTGTTTTGTGATCATTGTTTCGACTTGGAATTGCCTCTATCCATTTTGAAACATAATCTACTGCGACTAATATGTACACGAAACCAAATGATGGAGGAAATGGACCCATGAAATCTATACCCCAACAGTCAAAGATCTCAATGACAAGAATAGGATTTAAAGGCATCATGTGATGTTTTGAAATAGATCCCAACTTTTGACAATTTTCACAAGTCTTGCAGAATGCATGTGAGTCTTTGAACATGGTGGGCCAATAAAATCCACTTTGTAAGATTTTTGCAGTTGTCTTTCTTGATGAGAAATGACCCCCACATGCCTCAGAATGACAAAATTTAATGACACTACTTACCTCATTGTCAGGAATGCATCTTCGAAATATTTGATCAGGACAATATTTGAATAAATAAGGGTCATCCCAATAAAAGTTCTTCACTTCGTTCAAGAACTTTCTTTTGTCTTGGGTACTCCAATGAGCTGGCAATTGTCCTGAAACAAGAAAATTAACAATATTAGCAAACCAAGGCATCGTAGAAACGGAAAATAAAGATTCATCGGGAAAGTAGTCATCGATTGGTGTGATGTCAGATTTAGAATCTGTTGTCAATCTTGACAAATGATCTGCAACAACATTTTCGGTGCCTTTCTTGTCTTTGATTGTGATATCAAATTCTTGAAGTAACAAAATCCACCGCACCAATCTAGCCTTAGAATCTTTCTTAGAAAGAAGATATTTCAATGCTGCATGATCACTAAAAACAACAACAGGTGAGCCAACAAGATAAGATCTGAATTTATCACAAGCAAATACTACTGCAAGTAATTCTTTTTCAGTGGTGGTGTAATTCATTTGAGCACTATTTAAAGTTTTACTTGCATAGTAAATCACATAAGGTTTCTTATCTTTTCTTTGTCCCAAGACAGCACCCACGGCATAATCACTAGCGTCACACATTATTTCAAAAGGTAATGACCAATCAGGAGGTTGAATGACAAGGAGCAGAAGTAAGCAAGTTTTTAAGTTTAACAAAGGCTTCTTCACAATGTTCAGTCCATTCAAAGAATATTATCCTTTGTTAGAAGGTTACTCAAGGGCTTAGATATTACACTAAAATCTTTGATGAACCTTCTGTAAAAACCAGCATGTCCTAAGAATGATCTAACATCTTTAACAGATTTTGGTGTTGGTAAGTTGGCAATTAACTCGATTTTAGATTTGTCAACCTCAATTCCTTTCGATGAAACAATGTGACCAAGTACAATGCCGTTTGTTACCATAAAGTGACATTTTTCCCAATTCAATACAAGATTCTTCTCTTCACACCTGCTCAAAACCTTTTTCTAAGTTAGTCAAACAATCATCAAATGAATCACCAAAAACAGAAAAATCATCCATAAAAATTTCAAGAAAACGTTCAACCATATCACTGAATATGCTAAGCATGCATCTTTGAAACGTGGCTGGTGCATTACATAATCCAAAAGGCATCCTTCGATATGCAAAAGTACCAAATGGACATGTGAAAGTAGTCTTCTCTTGATCTTCCAATGCAATTTCAATTTGATTGTAACCTGAATAGCCATCTAGGAAACAATAAAATTCATGACCTGCAACTCTTTCTAGGATTTGATCCATGAAAGGTAAAGGGAAATGATCTTTTCTAGTCATAGAATTAAGTTTCCTATAGTCAATGCACATGCGCCAACCAGTAACAGTCCTAGTTGGAATTAACTCATTTTTCGCATTCGTTATCACAGTGACTCCAGACTTTTTGGGTACAACTTGGGTAGGACTTACCCATTTGCTGTCAGAAATAGGATAAATGATTCCATTATCTAGAAGCTTAATGACTTCATTTTTCACTACTTCTTTCATATTAGGATTAAGCCTTCGTTGCATTTCTCTAGAGGGTTTAGCATTTTCCTCCAAATAAATCCTGTGTGTGCAAATCAAAGGGCTAATTCCTTTTATGTCAGCTATGGTCCATCCTAATGCATTTTTGTGCATTTTCAAAATCTGTAATAACTTACCTTCTTGATGTGCATTAAGTTTGGAAGAGATTATTACCGGAAAAGTTTCATTTTCTCCCAAAAATGAGTATTTGAGATTAAATGGTAATGGCTTCAATTCAGGTTTTGGTGGTTGAACACTTGAAGGTATGGGCTCAATTGATCGTGGTGGCAATTCTTCAATTTGTGGTTTCCAATTGCATGCCTTTGATTCCTGAAAGTAGACCATTTGCAAATCATCAGATTCATCAATCTCAGTTTCACTGGAAGTGGTTTGAAATTGATCATGAACTAATTTTTCAATAAAGTCCACTTCCTGTAAATCATTATCATCTTCAGGTTGCTTGTAAATGTTGAAAATATTCATCTCCAATGTCATGTTTCCAAATGATAGCTTCATCAGTCCATTCCTACAATTAATCAATGCATTAGAAGTGGCAAGAAATGGACGTCCTAAAATGACAGGAATTGAATTACATGCTTCAACAGGTTGTGTATCCAAGACAACAAAATCTACAGGGTAAATGAATTTATCGACTTGTACTAACACATCTTCAACTATTCCTCTAGGCACTTTTACAGATCTATCAGCAAGTAAAAGAGTTTATAGAGGTTGGTTTTAACTCACCTAGATTGAGACTTTGAAAGACTGAATATGGAAGTAAATTCACACTAGCTCCAAGATCAAGTAAGGCTCTTTCAATTTTATGTTCTCCAATAAAGCAAAAAATTGTAGGACAACCAGGGTCTTTATATTTCAAAGCATTATTGTTTTGAAGAATGGCACTTACTTGTTCAGCTAAAAAGGCTTTCTTTTTCACATTCAGTTTTCTCTTCACAGTGCACAGATCTTTCAAAAATTTAGCATAGGAAGGACCTGTTTAATAGCATCCAACAAAGGTATATTGATCCTTACCTGTTTGAAAATTTCAAAGATTTCAGAGTTGTGATTGACTTTCCTTTGTTTGGTCATGGCATGAGGAAATGGAAGTGCTGGCGGGGAATCAGCCTTTTCTTTGCAATGTTCAGGTTTCAACCCCTTCCTTACCCTCAGAGATAGACTCATCATCTTTCTCACAAGGTTCAAGAATGGGTTTTTCAATAACCTTACCACTACGAAGAGTGATGACTGATTTGACTTGATCCATGTGTTGGCTTCCAGAACTACTTAGCATTTGCATTGTATTGCCCTTTTGGATTTTGTTGTGGTTGAGGATGGAAACTTACCTTTCTCTTGGAAACTGAGAGCAGATGTTAATTTTGCAAGAGCATCTTTAAAATCTGTCATGCTTTGAGCAAGTTGAGTGTTGATTGTCTCCTGCTTTTCAATGAAATGCATGCAATGTTTCCTCAAAATTTTTCTAGGAGGTGGAGCATAAGGAGGTGCATATCCATGAGAATTTTTGAAAATTATGGTGTGCTTGAAACGGTGGCTGTGAAGTTTGTGCATTGTTTCTATCACTCTTCCAACTGAAATTTGGGTGATTTCTCCAACCAGGGTTGTACGTTTGGGAGTATGGGTTATGGTTAGGGTCTTTGGAAACTGTTTAAAGCATGGGCTTGTTCATGGAGGCATTCCTTAAAAGAAGGCAAAGTTGGACAATCATTTGTTGAATGTTCATTGGTTTCACAGATTTGACACACAATGTCTTGAACAGATTTTAATTGACCACTTTTTTCAATTCAAGTGCTTCGACTTTTCTAGCTAAAGATGCAAACTTTGCTTGGAGGTCATGATCTTCCCTAAGGTTGTGCATACCTCCACTAGATGTATGAGGTTGAGTTTTACTTGGTGCCTCATAAGTACCTGTGGTGTCCCAATTTTGAGCATTTTCGGCTAGCAAGTCTAGGTACTCCATTGCTTCATTAGGGTCTTTATCTTCGAAAGTTCCATTGCACATCAATTCAACCATTTGCCTATCTCTAGGTGTTAAACCTTCATAAAAATGTGAAACCAATCTCCATGTTTCAAAACCATGATGTGGGCAAGTATTAAGCAAATCTCGATACCTATCCCAACATTGGTAAAATGTTTCTCCTGGTTTTTTGAGTGAAAGTGATGATTTGTCTTTTGAAAGAGTTTGTTCTGTGAGATGGAAAAAACTTCTTTAAAAATTGTTGTTGCATTTCATCCCAAGCACGAATGGATCCTGGTCTCAAATTTTGTAGCCATGTTTTAGCTTTATCTTTTAATGAAAAAGGAAAAAGCTTTAATCGAATGGTGTTCATGCTACAATTTGAGTCATTATAGGTATTACAGACCTCCTCAAATTCCCTTAAATGCAAGTATGGATTTTCTAAGTCTAAGCCATGAAAAGATGGTAAAAGTTGAATAATGCCTGGATTAAAATTAAAATGAGATGCATCAGGAGGGAAAACTATGCATGAGGGTGCACTTGTTCTTGTGGGATTCATGTGGTCTCTAAGTGTTCTCATACGGTTATTCTCATTATGAAGCGATTGATTATCTTCTTCGGCCATATTTTCTGAAAATGATGAAGATACCCTACAAAGTCGACCACTTAATGTACGTGACCAAACTCTCATGCACGTGTAAGAAGAGAATAAAAGGAAGAAAGGAGAAGAAGAAAAAGAAACAAAAGAAAACAAAAGAAACAAAAGTTAAATAAAATGAAAAGTGAAAAGAGAAAATGAAATAAATATTATAATTTATACAAGAATTTACCTCCCCGGCAACGGCGCCAAAAACTTGACACGATCAAAAGCTTGATGTCTTTTCCCAAGTGCAGGAGTGTCGAAGTAATAAATAACCCGGCAAGACCGGGGTCGAACCACAGAGAGGTTAATTGTATAAATTATAAATAACAAAACAACAACAACAACAATAATAACAATAATAATTACAATACTCAGTACGTGGCGTTGTTACACCTGAGAATGATCCAAAAGACCGGGTCACAGGTTTCCAGCCTATATACTGAGTTTATGAAAAGATCAAAGGGATATATTACAGAATGTAAATAACAACAATAACAATAATAATAATAACAATAGTAGTAGTAGTAGTAATAGAAGAAGATGAAGAAATTAATGAGAACTTTGAGTTGGAAGATTAATGTAAGGATTAACCAATGATAAAAACGAATGTCAAGGTTAGAGGATCCACTAACGGTACTTCAAACAAGTATAATATAAACTCTTATTACTCAATTGGAAATCACACATAAAGGAGGTTCCCATCAGATTATAAATTGTTAACATGATTACATTAGTTATCTTATTCGAATAAAGCTAATACTTGTAAATGTTGGCAGGCATTCATGATTATAACTTATGTTAACAACAAATCAAGTCCCTTTCATAGCTCAGGTGTCGGTTATACCATACAGTATGGGCTATGAAAGTACCAAGTATTTGTTGTACCAAGTGTTATACAACATAAATCTAGATTAACCATTTAACAAGCAAAGTATTAAAAGTGAACAAGATAACAAATATAAAACATGTTAGTATCCAACGTTAAGGTCCATGTTAAGTTTATATTATACTTATTCTTACACCATTAGTGTACCCTTTTCACCTTGACATAATTAACTTAGCTGGAAACATAATAAAAGAAAGAAACATAAATGAACAAGGTAAGAACATAAATGAGAAAGAAGTTAACTAAGTAAAGGAAAGGAAATTAAGTGCATAAACTTGATATTAATGAAAGCAAAACATAAGCAATACAAAGAGAGAAAGCAAGAGCATGATCTTGATCTGGAAACCAAGATGCCTCAATACATGGTAAGTGCCTCCTTTTATAGGCCAAAATTTGGAACTATTGATTTGTTGACTAAATTGATGAGTGGGTGGCCACATCTTGACTTTGGTGACAATCCTTATCTTCTTGTCTGAACAAAACGTCATTGCTAACATCATAATTTGCCCAGAATCCTCAGGAATGTTCTAGGAAATTGTCTCAGCTTTCCAACAAAAAAAAGATGAGGTCATTTGGACTTCTAGAACTCAAGATATGGGCTGAACACTAAATAGTGTCTGGGCTGCAGGACAGCTTCGGACTTCTTCGTTGTTCCTTCAATTTGGACTTCAAAACGGCCTTCTTAGATCTTGGGCTCCTCATGAAAGTTGTAGGCCTTTGTCTTACCTTTCCATCCATATAAAATGGACCTAAATCCAAGAGATCTAGAGCTCCAGATATGATCCAATTACCGAGCAATGTTCCGGTTTGGACTGCACCGACATCTCTTTTCTAAGTTTGGCCATCTCTTTGTCCTTTAACTTTCAATACTTAAACTCATCAATCAATCCTTTTATTTATGTGATCGGCCTGCATTTAAGATGAGCATTTACCATAAATTAAGGTATCTTATAATATCAAAGTTGTTATTATAAAACATGCTTTAGTTAAGGAGTTATTGATACTTCAAGTGCAAAATGATAATATAAAACCTTGATAAACATGCACTTTTAAGTACTAATCACCTTTGAATTTTGGGTGATCCCTCTTGAGCATGTATGCTTCTGCTACTTGTTCTACATCAGACATCTTCCGCAAACGGCCAAACGCTTTGAATCGGTGAGTTTTCGCGCATTCCGACTTCGATGCCCCGATTTTCAGTTGCCTTTGAATTTCGGGTGATCCCTCTTGAGCATGTACGCTTGTTTTGTACAATTCAGATTCCTTGCTTCTACTTGGACTTATTCTTTGAATCAGTGAGTTTCGCATTCTCGATGCCCCGGTTGCCGAAATTCAGTTGCCTTTGAATTTCAGGTGATCCCTCTTGAGCATGTATGCTTCTGCTACTTGTTCTACACTAGACTTCTTCCGCAAACGGCCAAACGCTTTGACTCGGTGAATTTCGCGCGATTCCACCTTCGATTCCTCGGTTGCCGAAATTCAGTTGCCTTTGAATTTCGGGTGATCCCTCTTGAGCATGTATGCTTCTGCTACTTGTACTACATCAGCCTTCTTTCCACAAACGGCGAAACGCTTTGACTCGGTGCGTTTCGCGGCATTCCACCTTCGATTCCGCGGTTGCCGAAATTCAGTTGCCTTTGAATTTCGGGTGATCCCTCTTGAGCATGTATGCTTCTGCTACTTGTTCTACATCAGCCTTCTTTCCGCAAACGGCGAAACGCTTTGACTCGGTGAGTTTCGCGGCATTCTGACTTCGATTCCCCGGTTGCCGAAATTCTGTTGCCTTTGAATTTCGGGTGATCCCTCTTGAGCATGTATGCTTCTGCTACTTGTTCTACAACAGACCTGCGCAAACGGAGAAACGCTTTGACTCGGTGAGTTTCGCGGCATTCCGACTTCGATTCCCTGGTTGCTGAAATTCAGTTGCCTTTGAATTTCGGGGGATCCCTCTTGAGCATGTATGCTTCTGCTACTTGTTCTACTTGAGACTTCTTCCGTAAACGGCGAAACGCTTTGAATCGGTGAGTTTCGCGGCATTCCGACTTCGATGCCCCGGTTGCCGAAGTTCAGTTGCCTTTGAATTTCGGGTGATCCCTCTTGAGCATGTATGCTTCTCCTACTTGTTCTACTTGAGACTTCTTCCGCAAACGGCGAAACGCTTTGACTCGGTGAGTTTCGCGGCATTCCACATTCGATTTCCCGGTTGCCGAAATTCAGTTGCCTTTGAATTTCGGGTGATCCCTCTTGAGCATGTATGCTTCTGCTACTTGTTCTACATCAGCCTTCTTCCGCAAACGGCGAAACGCTTTGACTCTGTGAGTTTCGCGCCATTCAGACTTCGATTCCCCGGTTGCCGAAATTCAGTTGCCTTTGAATTTCGGGTGATCCCTCTTGAGCATGTATGCTTCTGCTACTTGTTCTACATGAGACTTCTTCCGCAAACGGCGAAACGCTTTGACTCGGGCAGTTTCGCGGCATTCCGCCATCGATTCCCTGGTTGCCGAAATTCAGTTGCCCTTGAATTTCGGGTGATCCCTATTGAGCATGTATGCTTCTGCTACTTGTTCTACATCAGAGCAAACAGAAATGCTTTGACTCGGTGAGTTACGCGGCATTCCGACTTCGATTCCCCGGTTGGCGAAATTCAGTTGCCTTTGAATTTCGGGTGATCCATCTTGAGCATATATGTTTCTGCTACTTGTTCTACATCAGCCTTCTCTCCACAAACGGCATAACGCTTTTGACAGTTTCGCGGCATTCCGACTTCGATGCCACGGTTGCCGAAATTCAGTTACCTTTGAATTTCGGGTGATCCCTCTTGAGCATGTATGCTTCTGCTACTTCTTCTACATCAGACTTCTTCCGCAAACGGCCAAACGCTTTGAATCAGTGAGTTTCGCGGCATTCCGCCTTCGATGCCCTGGTTGCCGAAATTCAGTTGCCTTTGAATTTCGGGTGATCCCTCTTGAGCATGTATGCTTCTGCTACTTGTTCTACTTGAGACTTCTTCCGCAAACGGCGAAACGCTTTGACTCGGTGACTTTCGCGCGATTCCACCTTCGTTTCCTCGGTTGTCGAAATTCAGTTGCGTTTGAATTTCGAGTGATCCCTCTTGAGCTTGTATGCTTCTGCTACTTGTTCTACATCAGACTTATTCCCCAAACGGCCAAACGCTTTGAATCAGTGAGTTTTGCGGCATTCCGCCATCGATGCACCGGTTGCCGAAATTCAGTTGCCTTTGAATTTCAGGTGATCCCTCTTGAGCATGTATGCTTCTGCTACTTGTTCTACACTAGACTTCTTCCGCAAACGGCGAAACGCTTTGACTCGGTGAATTTCGCGCGATTCCACCTTCGATTCCTCGGTTGCCGAAATTCAGTTGCCTTTGAATTTCGGGTGATCCCTCTTGAGCATGTATGCTTCTGCTACTTGTACTACATCAGCCTTCTTTCCACAAACGGCGAAACGCTTTGACTCGGTGCGTTTCGCGGCATTCCGACTTCGATTCCCCGGTTGCCGAAATTCATTTGCCTTTGAATTTCGGGTGATCCCTCTTGAGCATGTATGCTTCTGCTACTTGTTCTACATCAGACTTCTTCCGCAAACGGCCGAACGCATTGAATCGGTGAGTTTCGCGACATTCCGACTTCGATGCCCCGATTGCCGAAATTCAGTTGCCTTTGAATTTCCGGTGATCCCTCTTGAGCATGTATGCTTCTGCTACTATTTCTACATCAGCCTTCTTTCCGCAAACGGCGAAACGCTTTGACTCGGTGAGTTTCGCGACATTCCACCTTCGATCCCCGGTTGCCAAAATTCAGTTGCCTTTGAATTTCGGGTGATCCCTCTTGAGCATGTATGCTTCTGCTACTTGTTCTACATCAGCCTTCTTTCTGAAAACGACGAAACGCTTTGACTACGTGAGTTTCGTGGCATTCCGACTTCGTTTCCCCGGTTGCCGAAATTCAGTTGCCTTTGAATTTCGGGTGATCCCTCTTGAGCATGTACGCTTCTCCTACTTGTTCTACTTGAGACTTCTTCCGCAAACGGCGAAACGCTTTGACTCGGTGAGTTTCGCGGCATTCCACCTCGATTCCCCGGTTGCCAAAATTCAGTTGCCTTTGAATTTCGGGTGATCCCTATTGAGCATGTATGCTTCTGCTACTTGTTCTACATCAGCCTTCTTTACGCAAACGGCGAAACGCTTTGACTCGGTGAGTTTCGCGGCATTCCGCCTTCGATGCTCCGGTTGCCGAAATTCAGTTGCCTTTGAATTTCGGGTGATCCCTCTTGAGCATGTATGCTTCTGCTACTTGTTCTACATCAGACTTCTTCCGCAAACGGCCAAACGCTTTGAATCGGTGAGTTTCGCGGCATTCCGACTTCGATGCCCCGGTTGCCGAAATTTCAGTTGCCTTTGAATTTCGGGTGATCCCTCTTGAGCATGTATGCTTCTCCTACTTGTTCTACTTGAGACTTCTTCCGCAAACGGCGAAACGCTTTGAACTCGGTGAGTTTCGCGGCATTCCACCCTCGATTCCCCGGTTGCCGAAGTTAAGTTGCCTTTTGAATTTCGGGTGATCCCTCTTGAGCATGTATGCTTCTGCTACTTGTTCTACATCAGCCTTCTTTCCGCAAACGGCGAAACGCTTTGACTCGGTGAGTTTCGCGGCATTCTGACTTCGATTCCGGTTGCCGAAATTCAGTTGCCTTTGAATTTCGGGTGATCCCTCTTGAGCATGTATGCTTCTGCCGCTTGATCTACTTGAGACTTCTTCCGCAAATGGCGAAACGCTTTGACTCGGGCAGTTTCGCGGCATTCCACCTTCGATTCCCCGGTTGCCGAAATTCAGTTGCCTTTGAATTTCGGGTGATCCCTCTTGAGCATGTATGCTTCTGCTACTTGTTCTAACATCAGCCTTCTTTCCACAAATGGCGAAACGCTTTGACTCGTTGCGTTTCGCGGCATTCCGACTTCGATTCCCCGGTTACTGAAATTCAGTTGCCTTTGAATTTGGGGTGATCCCTCTTGAGCATGTATGCTTCTGCTCCTTGTTCTACATCAGACTTCTTCCGGAAACGGCCGAACGCATTGAATCGGTGAGTTTCGCGACATTCCGACTTCGATGCCCCGATTGCCAAAATTCAGTTGCTTTGAATTTCCGGTGATCCCTCTTGAGCAGATATGCTTCTGCTACTATTTCTACATCAGCCTTCTTTCCGCAAACGGCGAAACGCTTTGACTCGGTGAGTTTCGCGGCATTCCACCTTCGATCCCCGGTTGCCGAAATTCTGTTGCCTTTGAATTTCGGGTGATCCCTCTTGAGCATGTATGCTTCTGCTACTTGTTCTACATCAGCCTTCTTTCCGAAAACGGCGAAACGCTTTGACTACGTGAGTTTCGGGGCATTCCGATGTCGTTTCCCCGGTTGCCGAAATTCAGTTGCCTTTGAATTTCGGGTGATCCCTCTTGAGCATGTACGCTTCTCCTACTTGTTCTACTTGAGACTTCTTCCGCAAACGGCGAAACGCTTTAACTCGATAAGTTTTGCGGCATTCCACCCTCGATTCCCAGGTTGCCGAAATTCAGTTGCCTTTGAATTTCGGGTGATCCCTCTTGAGCATGTATGCTTCTGCTACTTGTTCTACATCAGCCTTCTTCCGCAAATGGCGAAACGCTTTGACTACGTGAGTTTCGCTGCATTCCGACTTCGATTCCCCGGTTGCCGAAATTCAGTTGCCTTTGAATTTCGGGTGATCCCTCTTGAGCATGTATGCTTCTGCTACTTGTTCTACATCAGACTTCTTCCGCAAACGGCGAACCGCTTTGACTCGGGCAGTTTCGCGGCATTCCGACTTCGATGCCCCGGTTGCCGAAATTCGGTTGCCTTTGAATTTCGGGTGATCCCTCTTGAGCATGTATGCTTCTCCTACTTGTTCTACTTGAGACTTCTTCCGCAAACGGCGAAACGCTTTGACTCGGTGAGTTTCGCGGCATTCCACCCTCGATTCCCCGGTTGCCGAAATTCAGTTGCCTTTGAATTTCGGGTGATCCCTCTTGAGCATGTATGCTTCTGCTACTTGTTCTACATCAGCCTTCTTTCCGCAAACGGCGAAAACGCTTTGACTCGGTGAGTTTCGCGGCATTCTGACTTCGATTCCCCGGTTGCCGAAATTCAGTTGCCTTTGAATTTCGGGTGATCCCTCTTGAGCGTATATGCTTCTGCTACTTGTTCTACTTGAGACTTCTTCCACAAACGGCGAAACGCTTTGACTCGGGCAGTTTCGCGGCATTCCGCCTTCGATTCCCCGGTTGCCGAAATTCAGTTGCCCTTGAATTTTAGGTGATCCCTCTTGAGCATATATGCTGCTGCTACTTATTCTACATCAGCCTTCTTTCTGCAAACGGCGAAATGCTTTGACTCGGTGAGTTTCGCGGGATTCCGACTTCAATTCCCCGGTTGCCGAAATTCAGTTGCCTTTGAATTTCGGGTGATCCCTCTTAAGCATGTATGCTTCTGCTACTTGTTCTACATCAGCCTTCTCTCCACAAACGGCGAAACGCTTTGACTCGTTCAGTTTCGCGGCATTCCGACTTCGATGGCCCGGTTGCCGAAATTCAGTTGCCTTTGAATTTCGGGTGATCCCTCTTGAGCATGTATGCTTCTGCTACTTCTTCTACATCACACTTCTTCCGCAAACGGCCAAACGCTTTGGAATCAGTGAGTTTTCGCTGCGCATTCCGCCTTCGATGCCCGGTTGAATGGCCGAAATTCAGTTGCCTTTGAATTTCAGGTGATCTCTCTTGAGCATGTATGCTTCTGCTACTTGTTCCGTACACTAGACTTCTTCCGCAAAACAGGCGAAAACGGCTTTGACTCGGTGACTTTCGCGCGATTCCACCTTCGATTCCTCGGCTGGCGAAATTCAGTTGCCTTTGAATTTCAGGTGATCCCTCTTGAGCTTGTATGCTTTTGCTACTTGTTCTACATCAGCCTTCTTTCCGCAAACGGCGAAACGCTTTGACTCGGTGACTTTCGCGGCATTCTGACATCGATTCCCCTGGTTGCCGAAAATTCAGGTTGGCCTTTGAATTTCAGGTGATCCCTCTTAAGCATGTATGCTTTGCTACTTGTTCTACTTTAGACTTTCTTCCGCAAACGGCGAACGCTTTGGACTCGGTGCAGATTTCGCTGGTCATTTCGCCTACCTCTCGATTCCCCGGTTGCCGAAATTCAGTTCCTTGAAATTTTGCGGAGTGATCCCTCTTGAGCATGTATGCTTCTTCTCGCTACTTGTTCTACATCAGCCTTCTTTCCGCAAACGGCGAAACGTTTGACTCGTGAGGTTTGCGGCATTCCGACTTCGTCGATTCTTCGCTTGCAGAAAATTGAAATTCAGTTGCCTTTGA
>NC_133294.1:176739-211631 GCF_005239225.2 Populus alba | reverse complement strand
CACTTAGTCAAAGCATTTCACCGTTTGCGGAAAGAAGGCTGATGTAGAACAAGTAGCAGAAGCAACATGCTCAAGAGGTATCACCCGAAATTCAAAAGGCAACTGAATTTCCGGCAACGGGAATCGAAGGTGGAATGCCGCGAAACTCAGCCGATTCCGTTTGGCCGTTTTGCGGAAGAAGTCTTCAAGTAGAACAAGTAGCGGAAAGCATACATGCTCAAGAGGATCACCACGAAATTACAAAGAAGTGAATTCGGCAACCGGGGAATGGAATTCGGAATGCCGCGAAACTCACTTAGTTAAAGCGTTTCGCCGTTTGCAGAAAGAACGCTGATGTAGAACAAGTAGCAGAAGCATACATGCTCAAGAGGGATCACCCGAAATTCAAAGGCAACTGAATTTCCCAACCAGGGAATGGAAGGTGGAAAGCCGTGAAACTGTAGTCAAAAACGTTCACCTTTTTGCGGAAAGAAGCTGATCTAGAACAAGTAGAAGAAGCATACATGCTCAAGAGGAGATCACCCGAAATTCAAAAGGCAACTGAATTTCGGCAACAGGGGCATCGAAGTCGGCAAATGCCCCGCGAAAATACTCCCGAAAAGCCGTACCGAAGAAGTCTCATGTAGAACAGTAGGCAGAAGCATACATGCTCCAGAGGGATCACCCGAAATTCAAAGGCAACTGAATTTCGGCAACCGGGGAATCGAAGTCGGAATGCCGCGAAATCACCGAGTCAAAAACGTTTGGTCCGTTTGCGGAAGAAGTCTCAAGTAGAACAAGTAGCAGAAGCATACATGCTCAACAGAGGGATAACCTAAATTCAAAAGGCAACTGAATTTCGGCATCGGGGAATCGAAGGTGGAATGCCGCGAAACTCACTGTAGTCAAAGCGTTTTCGCCGTTAGCGGACAAAAGGCTGTGATGTAGAACACAAGAAGCAGAAGCATACATATGCTCAAGAGAGATCACCTGAAATTCAAAGGCAACTGAATTTCGGCAACCGGGCCATCGAAGTCGGAATGCCGCGAAAGCTCACCGATTCAAAGCGTTTGGCGTTTGCCGCGAAGAGAGTCCCAAGTAGAACAAGTAGCAGAAGTATACATGCTCAAGAGGGATCACCCGAAATTCAAAGGCAACTGAATTTCGACAACCGGGGCATCAAAGTGGGAATGCCGCGAAACTCACGTAGTCAAAGCGTTTTGCCGTTTGCGGAAAGAAGGCTGATGTAGAACAAGTAGCAGAAGCATACATGCTCAAGAGGGATCACCCGAAATTCAAAGGCAACTGAATTTCGGCAACCGGGGAATCGAAGTGGGAATTCCGTGAAACTAACCGAGTCAAAGCGTTTCGCCGTTTTGCGGAAAGAAGGCTGACGTCTTTAGAACAAGTAGCAGAAGCATACATGCTCAAGAGGGATCACCCGAAATTCAAAGGCAACTGAATTTCGGCAACCGGGGAATCGAAAGTGGAATCCGCGAAACTCACCGAGTCAATGCGTTTCGCCAATTGCGGAAAGAAGGCTGATGTAGAACAAGTAGCAGAAGCATACATGCTCAAGAGGGATCACCCGAAATTCAAAGGCAACTGAATTTCGGCAACCGAGGAATCGAAGGTGGAATACCGCGAAACTCACCGAGTCAAAGCGTTTCGCCGTTTGCGGAAAGAAGGCTGATGTAGAACAAGTAGCAGAAGCATACATGCTCAAGAGGGATAACCGAAATTGAAAGGCAACTGAATTTCGGCAACCGGGAATCGAAGGTTGAATGCCGCGAAACTGCCCGAAGTCAAAGCGTTTCGCCGTTTGCGGAAGAAGTCTCAAGTAGAACAAGTAGCAGAAGCATACATGCTCAAGAGGGATAACCTCAAAATTCAAAGGCAACTGAATTTCAGCAACCGGGGAATCGAAGTCGGAATGCCGCGAAACTCACGTAGTCAAAGCGGTTTCGCCGTTTGCGGAAAGAAGGCTGATGTAGAACAAGTAGCAGAAGCATACATGCTCAAGAGGGATCACCCGAAATTCAAAGGCAACTGAATTTCGGCAACCGGGGCATCGAAGTTGGAATGTCGCGAAACTCACCGATTCAAAGCGTTTGGCCGTTTGCGGAAGAAGTCTCAAGTAGACCAAGTAGCAGAAGCATACATGCTCAAGAGGGATCGCCCGAAATTCCAAAGGCAACTGAATTTCGGCAACCGGGGAATCGAAGGCGGAATGCCGCGAAAATCACGTACTCAAAGCGTTTCGCCATTTGCGGAAAGAATGCTGATGTAGAACAAGTAGCATAAGCATTACACACTCAAGAGGGATCACCCGAATTCAAAGGCAACTGAATTTCGCAACCGGGGCATCGAAGTCGGAATGCCGCGAAACTCACCGATTCAAAGCGTTTGGCCGTTTGCGGAAGAAGTCTCAAGTAGAACAAGTAGCAGAAGCATACATGCTCAAGAGGGATCGCCCGAAATTCAAAGGCAACTGAATTTCGGCAACCGGGGAATCGAAGTCGGAATGCCGCGAAAATCACGTACTCAAAGCGTTTCGCCGTTTGCGGAAAGAAGGCTGATGTAGAACAAGTAGCATAAGCATACACGCTCAAGAGGGATCGCCCGAAATTCAAAGGCAACTGAATTTCGGCAACCGGGGAATCGAAGTCGGAATGCTGCGAAAATCACGTACTCAAAGCGTTTCGCCGTTTGCGGAAAGAAGGCTGATGTAGAACAAGTAGCAGAAGCATACATGCTCATGAGGGATCACCCGAAATTCAAAGGCAACTGAATTTCGGCAACCGGGGCATCGAAGTTGGAATGTCGCGAAACTCACCGATTCAAAGCGTTTGGCCGTTTGCGGAAGAAGTCTCAAGTAGAACAAGTAGCAGAAGCATACATGCTCAAGAGGGATCGCCCGAAATTCAAAGGCAACTGAATTTCGGCAACCGGGGAATCGAAATCGGAATGCCGCGAAAATCACGTACTCAAAGCGTTTCGCCGTTTGCGGAAAGAAGGCTGATGTAGAACAAGTAGCATAAGCATACGCGCTCAAGATGGATCACCTGAAATTCAAAGGCAACTGAATTTCGGCAACTGGGGCATCGAAGTCGGAATGCCGCGAAACTCACCGATACAAAGCGTTTGGCCGTTTGCGGAAGAAGTCTCAAGTAGAACAAGTAGCAGAAGCATACATGCTCAAGAGGGATCACCAGAAATTCAAAGGCAACTGAATTTCGGCAACCGGGGCATGAAAGTTGGAATGCCGCGAAACTCACAGATTCAAAGCGTTTGGCCGTTTGCGGAAGAAGTCTCAAGTAGAACAAGTAGCAGAAGCATACATGCTCAAGAGGGATCACCCGCAATTCAAAGGCAACTGAATTTCGGCAACCGGGGAATCGAAGTCGCAATGCCGCGAAACTCACTTAGTCAAAGCGTTTCACCGTTTGCGGAAAGAACGCTGATGTAGAACAAGTAGCAGAAGCATACATGCTCAAGAGGGATCACCTGAAATTCAAAGGCAACTGAATTTCGGCAACCGGGGCATCGAAGGTGGAATGCCGCGAAACTCACCGATTCAAAGCGTTTGGCCGTTTGCGGAAGAAGTCTCAAGTAGAACAAGTAGCAGAAGCATACATGCTCAAGAGGGATCACCCGAAATTCAAAGCAACCTGAATTTCGGCAACCGGGAATCGGAATTCGGAATGCCGCGAAAATCACGTACTCAAAGCGTTTCGCCGTTTGCGGAAAGAAGGCTGATGTAGAACAAGTAGCAGAAGCATACATGCTCATGAGGGATCACCCGAAATTCAAAGGCAACTGAATTTCGGCAACCGGGGCATCGAAGTTGGAATGTCGCGAAACTCACCGATTCAAAGCGTTTGGCCGTTTGCGGAAGAAGTCTCAAGTAGAACAAGTAGCAGAAGCATACATGCTCAAGAGGGATCGCCCGAAATTCAAAGGCAACTGAATTTCGGCAACCGGGGAATCGAAATCGGAATGCCGCGAAAATCACGTACTCAAAGCGTTTCGCTGTTTGCGGAAAGAAGGCTGATGTAGAACAAGTAGCATAAGCATACGCGCTCAAGATGGATCACCCGAAATTCAAAGGCAACTGAATTTCGGCAACTGGGGCATCGAAGTCGGAATGCCGCGAAACTCACCGATACAAAGCGTTTGGCCGTTTGCGGAAGAAGTCTCAAGTAGAACAAGTAGTAGAAGCATACATGCTCAAGAGGGATCCCCAGAAATTCAAAGGCAACTGAATTTCGGCAACCGGGGCATGAAAGTCGGAATGCCGCGAAACTCACAGATTCAAAGCGTTTGGCCGTTTGCGGAAGAAGTCTCAAGTAGAACAAGTAGCAGAAGCATACATGCTCAAGAGGGATCACCCGCAATTCAAAGGCAACTGAATTTCGGCAACCGGGGAATCGAAGTCGCAATGCCACGAAACTCACTTAGTCAAAGCGTTTCACCGTTTGCGGAAAGAAGGCTGATGTAGAACAAGTAGCAGAAGCATACATGCTCAAGAGGGATCACCTGAAATTCAAAGGCAACTGAATTTCGGCAACCGGGGCATCGAAGGTGGAATGCCGCGAAACTCACCGATTCAAAGCGTTTGGCCGTTTGCGGAAGAAGTCTCAAGTAGAACAAGTAGCAGAAGCATACATGCTCAAGAGGGATCACCCGAAATTCAAAGGCACTGAATTTCGGCAACCGGGGAATCGAAGTCGGAATGCCGCGAAACTCACTTAGTCAAAGCGTTTTGCCGTTTGCGGAAAGAAGGCTGATGTAGAACAAGTAGCAGAAGCATACATGCTCAAGAGGGATCACCCGAAATTCAAAGGCAACTGAATTTCGGCAACCGGGGAATCGAAGGTGGAATGCCGCGAAACTCACGTAGTCAAAGCGTTTCACCGTTTGCGGAAAGAAGGCTGATGTAGAACAAGTAGAAGAAGCATACATGCTCAAGAGGGATCACCCGAAATTCAAAGGCAACTGAATTTCAGCAACCGGGGAATCGAAGTCGGAATGCCGCGAAACTCACGTAGTCAAAGCGTTTCACCGTTTGCGGAAAGAAGTCTGATGTAGAACAAGTAGCAGAAGCATACATGCTCAAGAGGGATCACCCGAAATTCAAAGGCAACTGAATTTCAGCAACTGGGCCATCGAAGTCGGAATGCCGCGAAACTCACCGATTCAAAGCGTTTGGCCGTTTGCGGAAAGAAGTCTCAAGTAGAACAAGTAGCAGAAGCATACATGCTCAAGAGGGATCACCCGGAATTCAAAGGCAACTGAATTTCGGCAACCGGGGAATCAAAGTCCGAATGCCGCGAAATGATTAGTACTTAAAAGTGCATGTTTATCAAGGTTTTATATCATTATTTTGCACTTGAAGTATCAATAACTCCTTCACTAAAGCATGTTTTATAATAACAAGTTTGATACTATAAGATACCTTAATTTATGGTAAATGCTCATTTTAAATGCAGGCATATCACATAAATAAAAGGATTGATTGATGAGTTTAAGTATTGAAAGTGGAAGAACAAAGAGATGGCCAAACTTAGAAAAGAGATGTCGGTGCAGTCCAAACCAGAACATTGCTAGATCTCGGATTTAGGTCCATTTTATATGGATGGAAAGGTAAGACAAAGGCCTACAACTTTCATGAGGAGCCCAAGATCTAAGAAGGCCGTTTTGAAGTCCAAATTGAAGGAACAACGAAGAAGTCCGAAGCTGTCCTGCAGCCCAGACACTATTTAGTGTTCAGCCCATATCTTGAGTTCTAGAAGTCCAAATGACCTCATCTTTTTTTTTGTTGGAAAGCTGAGACAATTTCCTAGAACATTCCTGAGGATTCTGGGCAAATTATGATGTTAGCAATGACGTTTTGTTCAGACAAGAAGATAAGGATTGTCACCAAAGTCAAGATGTGGCCACCCACTCATCAATTAGTCAACAAATCAATAGTTCCAAATTTTGGCCTATAAAAGGAGGCACTTACCATGTATTAAGGCATCTTGGTTTCCAGATCAAGATCATGCTCTTGCTTTCTCTCTTTGTATTGCTTATGTCTTGCTTTCATTAATATCAAGTTTATGCACTTCATTTCCTTTCTTTTTACTTAGTTAACTTCTTTCTCATTTATGTTCTTATCTTGTTTATTTATGTTTCTTTCTTTCATTATGTTTAGTTAAGTTAATTATGTCAAGGTGAAAAGGGTACACTAATGGTGTAATGATTAGTACTTAAAAGTGCATGTTTATCAAGGTTTTTATATCATCATTTGCACTTGAAGTATCAATAACTCTTAACTAAAGCATGTTTTATAATAACAAGTTTGATATTATAAGATACCTTAATTTATGGTAAATGCTCATTTTAAATGCAGGACTATCACATAAATAAAAGGATTGATTGATGAGTTTAAGCATTGAAAGTTAAAGGACAAAGAGATGGCCAAACTTAGAAAAGAGATGTCGGTGCAGTCCAAACCGGAACATTGCTCGGTAATTGGATCATATCTGGAGCTTAGATTTCGGATTTAGGTTCCACTTTATATGGATGGAAAGCTAAGACAAAAGCCTACAACTTTCATGAGGAGCCAAGATTTGAAAAGGTCGTTTTGAAGTCCAAATTGAAGGAACAACGAAGAAGTCCGAAGCTGTCCTGCAGCCCAGACACTATTTAGTGTTCACCCATATCTTGAGTTCTAGAAGTCCAAATGACCTCATCTTTTTTTGTTGGAAAGCTGAGACAATTTCCTAGAACATTCCTGAGGATTCTAGGCAAATTATGATGTTAGCAATGACGTTTTGTTCAGACAAGAAGATAAGGATTGTCACCAAAGTCAAGATGTGGCCACCCACTCATCATTAGTCAACAAATCAATAGTTCCAAATTTTGGCCTATAAAAGGAGGCACTTACCATGTATTAAGGCATCTTGGTTTCCAGATCAAGATCATGCTCTTGCTTTCTCTCTTTGTATTGCTTATGTTTTGCTTTCATTAATATCAAGTTTATGCACTTCATTTCCTTTCCTTTACTTAGTTAACTTCTTTCTCATTTATGTTCTTATCTTGTTCATTTATGTTTCTTTCTTTCATTAATGTTTAGCTAAGTTAATTATGTCAAGGTGAAAAGGGTACACTAATGGTGTAAGAATAATGTATAATATAAACTTAATATGGACCTTAACGTTGGATACTAACATGTTTTATATTTGTTATCTTGTTCACTTTTAATACTTTGCTTGTTAAATGGTTAATCTAAGATTTATGTTGTATAACACTTGGTACAACAAATACTTGGTACTTTCATAGCCCATACTGTATGGTATAACCGACACCTGAGCTATGAAAGGGACTTGATTTGTTGTTAACATAAGTTATAATGATGAATGCCTGCCAACATTTACAAGTATTAGCTTTATTCGAATAAGATAACTAATGTAATCATGTTAACAATTTATAATATGATTGGAACCTCCTTTATGTGTGGTTTCCAATTGAGTAATAAAAGTTTATATTATACTTGTTTGAAGTACATTAGTGGATCCTCTAACCTTGACATTTATTTTTATCGTTGTTTAATCCTTACATCAACTTTACATCTCAAAGCTCTCTTTATTATTACTATTACTATTATTGTTATTATTGTTGTTGTATTGTTATTTATAATTTATACAATTAACTCTTCTGTGGTTCGACCAGTCTTGCCGGGTTATTTATTACTTCGACACTCCTGCACTTGGGAGAAGACATCAAGCTTTTGGTCGTGTCAAGTTTTTGGCGCCGTTGCCGGGGAGGTAAATTCTTGTATAAATTATAATATTTATTTTATTTTCTCTTTTCACTTTTCATTTTATTTAACTTTGTTTCTTTTGTTTTTCTTTTGTTTCTTTTTCTTCTCTTTTCTTTCTTCCTTTTTATTCTCTTCTTACAAGTGCATGAGAGTTTGGTCACGTACATTAAGTGGTCGACTTTGTAGGCTATCCTCATCATTTTCAGAAAATATGGCCGAAGAAGATAATCAATCGCTTCATAATGAGAATAATGAGAATAACCGTATGAGAACACTTAGAGACCACATGAATCCCACAAGAACAAGTGCACCCTCATGCATAGTTTTCCCTCCTGATGCATCTCATTTTAATTTTAAGCAGGCATTATTCAACTTTTACCATCTTTTCATGGCTTAGACTTAGAAAATCCATACTTGCATTTAAGGGAATTTGAGGAGGTCTGTAATACCTATAATGACTCAAGATTGTAGCATGAACACCATTCGATTAAAGCTTTTTTCCTTTTCATTAAAAGATAAAGCTAAAACATGGCTACAAAATTTGAGACCAGGATCTATTCATGCTTGGGATGAAATGCAACAACATTTTTTAAAGAAGTTTTTTCCATCTCACAGAACAAAACTCTTTCAAAAGACAAATCATCACTTTCACTCAAAAGCCAGGAGAAACATTTTACCAATGTTGGGATAGGTATCGAGATTTGCTTAATACTTGCCCACATCATGGTTTTGAAACATGGAGATTGGTTTCACATTTTTATGAAGGTTTAACACCTAGAGATAGGCAAATGGTTGAATTGATGTGCAATGGAACTTTTGAAGATAAAGACCCTAATGAAGCAATGGAGTACCTAGACTTGCTAGCTGAAAATGCTCAAAATTGGGACACCACAGGTACTTATGAGGCACCAAGTAAAACTCAACCTCATACATCTAGTGGAGGTATGCACAACCTTAGGGAAGATCATGACCTCCAAGCCAAGTTTGCATCTTTAGCTAGAAAAGTCGAAGCACTTGAATTGAAAAAAAGTGGTCAATTAAAATCTGTT
This sequence comes from Populus alba, assembly GCF_005239225.2. NCBI lineage: Eukaryota > Viridiplantae > Streptophyta > Magnoliopsida > Malpighiales > Salicaceae > Populus > Populus alba. Next base: position 202,796 of record NC_133294.1, on the reverse strand, counting down.
CAAGATATTGTGTGTCAAATCTGTGAAACCAATGAACATTCAACAAATGATTGTCCAACTTTGCCTTCTTTCAAGGAATGCCTCCATGAACAAGCCCATGCTTTAAACAGTTTCCAAAGGCCCAACCATAACCCATACTCGCAAACATACAATCCTGGTTGGAGAAATCACCCAAATTTCAGTTGGAAGAGTGATAGCAACAATGCACAAACTTCACAGCCACCGTTTCAAGCACACCATAATTTTCAAAATTCTCATGGATATGCACCTCCTTATGCTCCACCTCCTAGAAGAAATCTTGAGGACACATTGCATGCATTCATTGAAAAGCAGGAGACAATCAACACTCAACTTGCTCAAAGCATGACAGATTTTAAAGATGCTCTTGCAAAATTAACATCTGCTCTCAGTTTCCAAGAGAAAGGTAAGTTTCCATCCCAACCACAACAAAATCCAAAAGGGCAATACAATGCAAATGCCAGTAGTTCTGGAAGCCAACACATGGATCAAGTCAAATCAGTCATCACTCTTCGTAGTGGTAAGGTTATTGAAAAACCCATTCTTGAACCTTGTGAGAAAGATGATGAGTCTATCTCTGAGGGTAAGGAAGGGGTTGAACCTGAACATTACAAAGAGAAGGCTGATTCCTCGCCAGCACTTCCATTTCCTCATGCCATGACCAAACAAAGGAAAGTCAGTCACAACTCTGAAATCTTTGAAATTTTCAAACAGGTAAGGATCAATATACCTTTGTTGGATGCTATTAAACAGGTTCCTTCCTATGCTAAATTTTTGAAAGATCTGTGCACTGTGAAGAGAAAACTGAATGTGAAAAAGAAAGCCTTTTTAGCTGAACAAGTAAGTGCCATTCTTCAAAACAATAATGCTTTGAAATATAAAGACCCTGGTTGTCCTACCATTTCTTGCTTTATTGGAGAACATAAAATTGAAAAAGCTTTACTTGATCTTGGAGCTAGTGTGAATTTACTTCCATATTCAGTCTTCCAAAGTCTTAATCTAGGTGAGTTAAAACCAACCTCTATAACTCTTTTACTTGCCGATAGATCTGTAAAAGTGCCTAGAGGAATAATCGAAGATGTGTTAGTACAAGTCGATAAATTCATTTATCCTGTGGATTTTATTGTCTTGGACACGCAACCTGTTGAAGCATGTAATTCATTTCCTATTATTTTAGGACGTCCGTTTCTTGCAACTTCTAATGCATTGATTAATTGTAGGAATGGACTCATGAAGTTATCTTTTGGAAACATGACATTGGAGATGAATATTTTCAACATTTGCAAGCAACCTGGAGATGATAATGATTTACAAGAAGTAGATCTTATTGAAGAATTAGTTCATGATCAACTTGAATCTACTTTGAGTAAAACTGAGTTGGATGAATCTGAAGATTTGCAAATGATTTATTCTCAGGAAGAAATCACGGATGAAAAAGGCACCAAAAATATTGATGTTGATCTTGTGTCAAAAGAGACAACAGATTTGACATTCGACATCTCACCAATCGATGATTACTTTCCTGAAGAATCCTTACTTTCTCTCAGTTCAATGCCTTGGTTTGCTAAAAATATCAATTTTCTTGCAACAGGAGATTTGCCAGCTCACTGGAGTACCGAAGACAAAGGAAAGTTTTTGAACGAAGTGAAGAACTTTTACTTAGATGACCCTTACTTATTCAAAAATTATCCTGATCAAATATTTCAAAAATGCATTCCCGACAATGAGGTAAGTAATGTCATTAAACTTTGTCATTCTGAAGCATGTGGGAGTCAATTCTCATCAAGAAAGACAACTGCAAAAATCTTACAAAGTGGATTCTATTGGCCTACCATGTTCAAAGACTCACATGCATTCTGTAAGATTTGTGAAAATTGTCAAAAGTTGGGATCTATTTCGAAACGTCACATGATGCCTTTAAATCCTATTCTTGTCATTGAGATCTTTGATTGTTGGGGTATAGATTTCATGGGTCCATTTCCTCCATCATTTGGTTTCTTGTACATATTGGTCGTAGTAGATTATGTTTCAAAATGGATAGAGGCAATTCCAAGTCGAACCAATGATCACAAAATAGTGATAAAGTTTTTGAAAGAAAACATTTTAAGTCGATTTGGAATCCCTCGAGCCATGATAAGTGACGGTGGAACACACTTTTGCAACAAGCCATTTGAGTCTTTAATGAAGAAATATGGAATCACACATAAAGTTGCCACCCCTTATCACCCTCAGACAAGTGGACAAGTAGAGCTTGCTAATAGGGAGATCAAACAGATCTTGGAGAAAAATAGTGAACCCTAATAGGAAAGACTGGTCTTTAAGACTTAATGATGCACTTTGGGCTTATCGAACTGCTTATAAAACATCATTAGGTATGTCACCTTATAGACTAGTCTATGGAAAACCTTGTCACTTGCCTGTGGAAATTGAACATAAAGCTTATTGGGCTATTAAAGCTTTCAATTCAAGCCTTGATGATGCTAGTCAGCTGCGAAAATTGCAAATAAATGAGCTTGAGGAAATAAGAAATGATGCATATGACAATTCAAAAATTCATAAAGCAAGAATTAAAGAGTTTCATGACAAGAAAATACTGAGAAAAAACATTCAATGTTGGTCAAAAAAGTCTTGCTTTATAATTCTCGACTCCATTTATTTCCTGGAAAACTAAGAACAAGATGGAGCGGTCCTTTTATTGTGAAACATGTGTATCCATATGGGGCCTGTGATATTGAGAATCCAAAGAATGGCAATGTTTTCAAGGTAAATGGGCATCGTTTGAAAGTTTATTTTGACAATTTTTCGGTTGAAAATGACTCTATTGAATTGAGTGATCCTGTATATAAAAGATTGATTCTTTTTCTCACATTGTTTTGTGTTTTGTTGTTTTTGCTAGTCTCTCTTTCACCCCGGTCAAATGGCGGATAACGGTACTCCGTGACTTAAGTCGGTTCTTTCAGTTTCCCAAATAACTGATATCTGTATATGTTTGTATAATTCTTAGCTCTTTCTTCCTTCTTTGAATCGCTTCTCTAATTCTCTTTTTGAAAATGGACACCACTCTTGAAAAGTTGAAAAGGTATTTTCCCGCTTTGCCTCCACATGCGATTAATAAAATTTACCGTGCTAGGTGTGCAAGATTGAGGTTGTTAATGAATCATGGAATTCCTGAAGATATCCGTTGGTTAATTGAAGCAAAGGTTCGATTATCAGGTGAGTCATCCAATTCTTTCATTTCACACATGCCTGGAACAGGTAAAAGCACTTTTGCAAAGAAACGTTGTGCAAAACGACTGAAAGTCTGTCATCGATGTGCCAGATGGACTTGTAATACGACATGTCGTTCTTTAGGAATGGTATCTGTAAACCGTGAAGATAAGATACAATTCATTAAGGATGGCCTGAGTAAGGGGTCTTTAGATAATCTTTTGTTGACCCTTGAGACGCATCCTAGTGGAGATGTGCATCGTGTAATTCATGATTTATGGCCACAATTCCATAAAGAACATGATCGACTTAGTCTTGGGAATCTGACTAAAAAAGACCCTGTTTGCCAGTTTTTAAGAAAACTGGATGGGAAGCCTATCCCCGACCCATAGAGGGCGTTTAAGCCGTTCTTGGACGTAAAACCAAGGGAAGATGTGAGCCACAATCACAACTACCTGTACATACATGCTTTTTCAAAATAAATAATTAATAAAGAGAGAGAGTTTGTGAGACTACAGCTGGCCTACATACATATAGGTGGTATGATTGCATTTTCACTTTTTCATCTATAAATTCTTCTCTTCCTTCCCTTCATTTCTACTCATCCCATATATTCATCAAATATAGAAGTGTGTAGAAATGGCAGGTTCCTCAAGTCATCATATAAGAAATATTTATGTTTTCGGTGGATCCAGTTCTGGGAAAGAAAAAGAGTTTTTAGAATCAGCAAATCATCTTGGTCGGGTACTAGCTGAGAGAAAGATTCATTTATTGTATGGGGGAGGCAGCCTTGGGTTAATGGGAGGTGTGTCAATGGCTGCATTTTTAGGAGGCAGTCAAGTTTTGGGGGTTGTCCCCAAAGCTTTAGCAACTGGGGATATCATTGGAAAAACAATTGGAGAGGAACTACAGGTCCCAACAATGTCTGACCAACTGAATACCATGTTTAACCATGCTGATGCCTTCATTGCCTTACCAGGTGGTCTGGGCACATTGGAAGAGATCTTTCATATTTCATCTTGGGCCCAACTGCACATTCACCATAAACCTATAGGTTTGTTAAATGTTAATGGTTTTTATGATAAGTTGCTGTCTTTCCTTGATCAAGCTGTGGAACAGGAATTTCTAACATCTTCGGCACGACGAATCATAATCTCTGCTGCTACTGCTGAACAATTGATTGACCAACTACAATCTTTCATCCCTGTCATTGATCCCTGCATGAGTCGTCTAGATTGGTCAACTAAGGAAAGCCGTAAAAAGCTTAGATTAGATTTGAGCCTTCATCTGTGAAACCTTGTGTCTTTTGGTTTTATTAATAGCATATTATTTTGTTTTGTTACTTCTTATGTTTGTTTAAGTGTGTTTCAGGTTTGTCATTGTTCGCTGTTTTCAGGTGATGTCTTTTATACTCTATCTTTCTACCTTCGAACATTGAGGACAATGTCTCGTTTTGGTTGGGGGGAGAGGGTAGTAGTTAAAAAAAAAAAAAATACTAACTTGCTAACTGTTTTTGCTATTATTAAAACCATTTGACAAAATTGTTATTAGGATGGCAGAGTATGGAATCAATTTTATTGACTCTAGAGACGCATCTTAGTAAGTTTCATTACCAAGGTCTATCATAATACTTCTTGAAATATTCAGGTTTACAAACTCTCACATTGTTATCACTTGATTTTGCTCCTATACTCATTTAACAAGTATTATTAAACCTTCATTTTCACACACACACTTTAACATATGATTGTGGGTTGCACATTGGATTATTACATTAATTATGTTCTTTTGTTGAAGGTAACAACTAAGGGAAAAGGATAGTATATAATTTGCAAAGAAAAAAAAAGAGAAAAAAAAAAAAAAAAGAAGATAGTATTGATGATAATAAAACGTGGATAAGTTTGGTTTCGTAGCCTCCCTAACCTAAGCAATTAAGCCCGAAGGGGTGTTTTAACACCTAATACCCTAAAGTCAACTGACTTGGGAGCTATTGGCCCAAAGCTTGTTACATGGGTTAAGGAGAAAAGCTTAAGGGAATCAAACATTGCACTATCTACGTATCAGTATCTGCAACCCGAGTTGTTAAGCTCGTAGGGGTGTCTCAACACCTAATGCCCTAAGACCAACTGGTCTGGGAGTCATTAGCCTAAAACTCGTTACATGGGTTAAAGATACATTGTGTTTTAAGTTGTATGTGTATATAAATAAAAAGAAAATAAAAAGAGAAAAAAAATCCCAACCCAAGGAAGTTCACCTTAAACATTTGAACATAATATTGTTTTCTTCCAACAAAAGCCCCATCATCTATGTTTTCATTGAGCACACAAAAAGAAGGTTTATTAATATCTTGTTTTACGAAGTATGAAGCAGGAATATAAATTTAATGAGAGTTTGTTTATCTGGATAGATTAATGGAAGTTGAATGATGAATGCCTTGCTTTGTGGAACTTGCAAATTGTTTCTCTATTTTAACGCTTTAGATTACTAGGGACTAGTAATAAGCTGGTTGGGGGGTGTGATTAGTACTTAAAAGTGCATGTTTATCAAGGTTTTATATCATCATTTTGCACTTGAAGTATCAATAACTCCTTAACTAAAGCATGTTTTATAATAACAAGTTTGATATTATAAGATACCTTAATTTATGGTAAATGCTCATTTTAAATGCAGGACTATCACATAAATAAAAGGATTGATTGCTGAGTTTAAGCATTGAAAGTTAAAGGACAAAGAGATGGCCAAACTTAGAAAAGAGATGTCGGTGCAGTCCAAACCGGAACATTGCTCGGTAATTGGATCATATCTGGAGCTCTAGATTTCGGATTTAGGTCCACTTTATATGGATGGAAAGCTAAGACAAAAGCCTACAACTTTCATGAGGAGCCCAAGATTTGAAAAGGTCGTTTTGAAGTCCAAATTGAAGGAACAACGAAGAAGTCCGAAGCTGTCCTGCAGCCCAGACACTATTTAGTGTTCAGCCCATATCTTGAGTTCTAGAAGTCCAAATGACCTCATCTTTTTTTTGTTGGAAAGCTGAGACAATTTCCTAGAACATTCCTGAGGATTCTGGGCAAATTATGATGTTAGCAATGACGTTTTGTTCAGACAAGAAGATAAGGATTGTCATCAAAGTCAAGATGTGGCCACCCACTCATCAATTAGTCAACAAATCAATAGTTCCAAATTTTGGCCTATAAAAGGAGGCACTTACCATGTATTAAGGCATCTTGGTTTCCAGATCAAGATCATGCTCTTGCTTTCTCTCTTTGTATTGCTTATGTTTTGCTTTCATTAATATCAAGTTTATGCACTTCATTTCCTTTCCTTTACTTAGTTAACTTCTTTCTCATTTATGTTCTTATCTTGTTCATTTATGTTTCTTTCTTTCATTATGTTTAGCTAAGTTAATTATGTCAAGGTGAAAAGGGTACACTAATGGTGTAAGAATAAGTATAATATAAACTTAATATGGACCTTAACGTTGGATACTAACATGTTTTATATTTGTTATCTTGTTCACTTTTAATACTTTGCTTGTTAAATGGTTAATCTAGATTTATGTTGTATAACACTTGGTACAACAAATACTTGGTACTTTCATAGCCCATACTGTATGGTATAACTGACACCTGAGCTATGATTTGTTGTTAACATAAGTTATAATCATGAATGCCTGCCAACATTTACAAGTATTAGCTTTATTCGAATAAGATAACTAATGTAATCATGTTAACAATTTATAATATGATTGGAACCTCCTTTATGTGTGGTTTCCAATTGAGTAATAAAAGTTTATATTATACTTGTTTGAAGTACCATTAGTGGATCCTCTAACCTTGACATTTATTTTTATCGTTGTTTAATCCTTACATCAACTTTACATCTCAAAGCTCTCTTTATTATTACTATTACTATTATTGTTATTATTGTTGTTGTATTGTTATTTATAATTTATACAATTAACCTCTCTGTGGTTCGACCCCGGTCTTGCCGGGTTATTTATTACTTCGACACTCCTGCACTTGGGAGAAGACATCAAGCTTTTGGTCGTGTCATGTAAGAATAAGTATAATATAAACTTAACATGGACCTTAACGTTGGATACTAACATGTTTTATATTTGTTATCTTGTTCACTTTTAATACTTTGCTTGTTAAATGGTTAATCTAGATTTATGTTGTATAACACTTGGTACAACAAATACTTGGTACTTTCATAGCCCATACTGTATGGTATAACCGACACCTGAGCTATGAAAGGGACTTGATTTGTTGTTAACATAAGTTATAATGATGAATGCCTGCCAACATTTACAAGTATTAGCTTTATTCGAATAAGATAACTAATGTAATCATGTTAACAATTTATAATCTGATTGGAACCTCCTTTATGTGTGGTTTCCAATTGAGTAATAAGAGTTTATATTATACTTGTTTGAAGTACCATTAGTGGATCCTCTAACCTTGACATTTGTTTTTATCATTGTTTAATCCTTACGTTAATCTTTCATCTCAAAGTTCTCATTAATTTCTTCATCTTCTGCTTTTATTATTGTTATTATTGTTATTATTATTATTATTATTATTATTTAAATTCTGTAATATATCCTCTTGATCTTTTCATAAACTTAGTATATAGGCTGAAAACCTGTGACCCGATCTTTTGGATCATTCTCAGGTGTAACAACGCCACGTACTGAGTGTTATTGTTGTTACTGTTGTTGTTGTTGTTGTTTTGTTGTCTTGTTATTTATAATTTATACAATTAACCTCTCTGTGGTTCGACCCCGGTCTTGCCGGGTTATTTATTACTTCGACACTCCTGCACTTGGAAAAAGACATCAAGCTTTTGGTCGTGTCAATTGCTTATGTTTTGCTTTCATTAATATCAAGTTTATGCACTTCATTTCCTTTCCTTTACTTAGTTAACTTCTTTCTCATTTATGTTCTTATCTTGTTCATCTATGTTTCTTTCTTTCATTATGTTTAGCTAAGTTAATTATGTCAAGGTGAAAAGGGTACACTAATGGTGTAAGAATAAGTATAATATAAACTTAACATGGACCTTAACGTTGGATACTAACATGTTTTATATTTGTTATCTTGTTCACTTTTAATACTTTGCTTGTTGAATGGTTAATCTAGATTTATGTTGTATAACACTTGGTACAACAAATACTTGGTACTTTCATAGCCCATACTGTATGGTATAACCGACACCTGAGCTATGAAAGGGACTTGATTTGTTGTTAACATAAGTTATAATCATGAATGCCTGCCAACATTTACAAGTATTAGCTTTATTCGAATAAGATAACTAATGTAATCATGTTAACAATTTATAATCTGATTGGAACCTCCTTTATGTGTGGTTTCCAATTGAATAATAAGAGTTTATATTATACTTGTTTGAAGTACCATTAGTGGATCCTCTAACCTTGACATTTGTTTTTATCATTGTTTAATCCTTACGTTAATCTTTCATCTCAAAGTTCTCATTAATTTCTTCATCTTCTGCTTTTATTATTGTTATTATTGTTATTATTATTATTATTATTATTATTATTTAAATTCTGTAATATATCCTCTTGATCTTTTCATAAACTTAGTATATAGGCTGAAAACCTGTGACCCGATCTTTTGGATCATTCTCAGGTGTAACAACGCCACGTACTGAGTGTTATTGTTGTTATTGTTGTTGTTGTTGTTGTTTTGTTGTCTTGTTATTTATAATTTATACAATTAACCTCTCTGTGGTTCGACCCCGGTCTTGCCGGGTTATTTATTACTTCGACACTCCTGCACTTGGGAAAAGACATCAAGCTTTTGGTCGTGTCAATTGCTTATGTTTTGCTTTCATTAATATCAAGTTTATGCACTTCATTTCCTTTCCTTTACTTAGTTAACTTCTTTTCTCATTTATGTTCTTATCTTGTTCATCTATGTTTCTTTCTTTCATTATGTTTAGCTAAGTTAATTATGTCAAGGTGAAAAGGGTACACTAATGGTGTAAGAATAAGTATAATATAAACTTAACATGGACCTTAACGTTGGATACTAACATGTTTTATATTTGTTATCTTGTTCACTTTTAATACTTTGCTTGTTGAATGGTTAATCTAGATTTATGTTGTATAACACTTGGTACAACAAATACTTGGTACTTTCATAGCCCATATTGTATGGTATAACCGACACCTGAGCTATGAAAGGGACTTGATTTGTTGTTAACATAAGTTATAATCATGAATGCCTGCCAACATTTACAAGTATTAGCTTTATTCGAATAAGATAACTAATGTAATCATGTTAACAATTTATAATCTGATTGGAACCTCCTTTATGTGTGGTTTCCAATTGAATAATAAGAGTTTATACTATACTTGTTTGAAGTACCATTAGTGGATCCTCTAACCTTGACATTTGTTTTTATCGTTGTTTAATCCTCACATTAATCTTTCATCTCAAAGTTCTCATTAATTTCTTCATCTTCTTCTTCTTTATTATTGTTGTTGTTATTATTATTATTATTACTATTATTATTATTATCTGTTCATAAACTTAGTATATAGGCTGGAAACCTGTGACCCGATCTTTTAGATCATTCTCAGGTATAACAAAACCACGTACTGAGTATTATTATTATTATTATTATTATTATTATTATTATTATTACTAGTACTACTATTGTTATTATTATTGTTATTGTTGTTATTGTTGTGTTGTTATTTATAATTTATACAATTAACCTCTCTGTGGTTCGACCCTGGTCTTGCCGGGTTATTTATTACTTCGACACTCCTGCACTTGGGAAAAGACATCAAGCTTTTGGTCGTGTCAAGTTTTTTGGCGCCGTTGCCGGGAGGTAAATTCTTGTATAAATTATAATATTTAATTTATTTTCTCTCTTCACTTTTCATTTTATCTAACTTTTGTTTTGTTTCTTTTTCTTCTCTTCTCTTTTCTTCCTTTTATTCTCTTTTTACACGTGCATGCGAGTTTGGTCACGTACATTAAGTGGTCGACTTTGTAGGGTATCCTCATCATTTTCAGAAAATATGGCCGAAGAAGATAATCAATCGCTTCATAATGAGAATAATGAGAATAACCGTATGAGAACACTTAGAGACCACATGAATCCCACAAGAACAAGTGCACCCTCATGCATAGTTTTCCCTCCTGATGCATCTCATTTTAATTTTAAGCCAGGCATTATTCAACTTTTACCATCTTTTCATGGCTTAGACTTAGAAAATCCATACTTGCATTTAAGGGAATTTGAGGAGGTCTGTAATACCTATAATGACTCAAATTGTAGCATTAACACCATTCGATTAAAGCTTTTTCCTTTTTCATTAAAAGATAAAGCTAAAACATGGCTACAAAATTTAAGACCAGGATCTATTCGTGCTTGGGATGAAATGCAACAACAATTTTTAAAGAAGTTTTTTCCATCTCACAGAACAAACTCTTTCAAAAGACAAATCATCACTTTCACTCAAAAACCAGGAGAAACATTTTACCAATGTTGGGATAGGTATCGAGATTTACTTAATACTTGCCCACATCATGGTTTTGAAACATGGAGATTGGTTTCACATTTTTATGAAGGTTTAACACCTAGAGATAGGCAAATGGTTGAATTGATGTGCAATGGAACTTTCGAAGATAAAGACCTTAATGAAGCAATGGAGTACCTATACTTGCTAGCCGAAAATGCTCAAAATTGGGACACCACAGGTACTTATGAGGCACCAAGTAAAACACAACCTCATACATCTAGTGGAGGTATGCACAACCTTAGGGAAGATCATGACCTCCAAGCAAAGTTTGCATCTTTAGCTAGAAAAGTCGAAGCACTTGAATTGAAAAAGAGTGGTCAATTAAAATCTGTTCAAGACATTGTGTGTCAAATCTGTGAAACCAAGGAACACTCAACAAATGATTGTCCAACTTTGCCTTCTTTTAAGGAATGCCTCCATGAACAAGCCCATGCTTTAAACAGTTTCCAAAGACCTAACCATAACCCATACTCCCAAACGTATAACCCTGGTTGGAGAAATCACCCAAATTTCAGTTGGAAGAGTGATAGCAACAATGCACAAACTTCACAGCCACCGTTTCAAGCACACCATAATTTTCAAAATTCTCATGGATATGCACCTCTTTATGCTCCACCTCCTAGAAGAAATTTTGAGGAAACATTGCATTCATTCATTGAAAAGCAGGAGACAATCAACACTCAACTTGCTCAAAGCATGACAGATTTTAAAGATGCTCTTGCAAAATTAACATCTGCTCTCAGTTTCCAAGAGAAAGGTAAGTTTCCATCTCAACCACAACAAAATCCAAAGGGGCAATACAATGCAAATGTAAGTGGTTCTGGAAGCCAACACATGGATTAAGTCAAATCAGTCATCACTCTTCGTAGTGGTAAGGTTATTGAAAAACCCATTCTTGAACCTTGTGAGAAAGATGATGAGTCTATCTCTGAGGGTAAGGAAGGGGTTGAACCTGAACATTGCAAAGAAAAGACTAATTCCCCGCCAGCACTTCCATTTCCTCATGCCATGACCAAACAAAGGAAAGTCAATCACAACCCTGAAATCTTTGAAATTTTCAAACAGGTAAGGATCAATATACCGTTGTTGGATGCTATTAAACAGGTTCCTTCCTATGCTAAATTTTTGAAAGATTTGTGCACTGTGAAGAGAAAACTGAATGTGAAAAAGAAAGCCTTTTTAGCCGAACAAGTAAGTGCCATTCTTCAAAACAATAATGCTTTGAAATATAAAGACCCTGGTTGTCCTACAATTTCTTGCTTTATTGGAGAACATAAAATTGAAAGAGCCTTACTTGATCTTGGAGCTAGTGTGAATTTACTTCCATATTCAGTCTTTCAAAGTCTCAATCTAGGTGAGTTAAAACCAACCTCTATAACTCTTTTACTTGTTGATAGATCTGTAAAAGTACCTAGAGGAATAGTTGAAGATGTGTTAGTACAAGTTGATAAATTCATTTACCCTGTAGATTTTGTTGTCTTGGATACACAACCTGTTGAAGCATGTAATTCAATTCCTGTCATTTTAGGACGTCCATTTCTTGCCACTTCTAATGCATTGATTAATTGTAGGAATGGACTGATGAAGCTATCATTTGGAAACATGACATTGGAGATGAATATTTTCAACATTTACAAGCAACCTGAAGATGATAATGATTTACAGGAAGTGGACTTTATTGAAAAAATTAGTTCATGATCAATTTCAAACCACTTCCAGTGAAACTGAGATTGATGAATCTGATGATTTGCAAATGGTCTACTTTCAGGAATCAAAGGCATGCAATTGGAGACCACAAATTGAAGAATTGCCACCACGATCAATTGAGCCCATACCTTCAAGTGTTCAACCACCAAAAACCTGAATTGAAGTCGTTACCATTTAATCTCAAATACTCATTTTTGGGAGAAAATGAAACTTTTCCGGTAATAATCTCTTCCAAACTTAATGCACATCAAGAAGGTAAGTTATTACAGATTTTGAAAATGCACAAAAATGCATTAGGATGGACCCATAGCTGACATAAAAGGAATTAGCCCTTTGATTTGCACACACAGAATTTATTTGGAGGAAAATGCTAAACCCTCTAGAGAAATGCAACGAAGGCTTAATCCTAATATGAAAGAAGTAGTGAAAAATGAAGTCATTAAGCTTCTAGATAATGGAATCATTTATCCTATTTCTGACAGCAAATGGGTAAGTCCTACCCAAGTTGTACCCAAAAAGTCTGGAGTCACTGTGATAACGAATGAGAAAAATGAGTTAATTCCAACTAGGACTGTTACTGGTTGGCGCATGTGCATTGACTATAGGAAACTTAATTCAATGACTAGAAAAGATCATTTCCCTTTACCTTTCATGGATCAAATCCTAGAAAGAGTTGCAGGTCATGAATTTTATTGTTTCCTAGATGGCTATTCAGGTTACAATCAAATTGAAATTGCATTGGAAGATCAAGAGAAGACTACTTTCACATGTCCATTTGGTACTTTTGCATATCGAAGGATGCCTTTTGGATTATGTAATGCACCAGCCACGTTTCAAAGATGCATGCTTAGCATATTCAGTGATATGGTTGAACGTTTTCTTGAAATTTTTATGGATGATTTTTCTGTTTTTGGTAATTCATTTGATGATTGTTTGACTAACTTAGAAAAGGTTTTGAGCAGGTGTGAAGAGAAGAATCTTGTATTGAATTGGGAAAAATGTCACTTTATGGTAACAAACGGCATTGTACTTGGTCACATTGTTTCATCGAAAGGAATTGAGGTTGACAAATCTAAAATCGAGTTAATTGTCAACTTACCAACACCAAAATCTGTTAAAGATGTTAGATCATTCTTAGGACATGCTGGTTTTTACAGAAGGTTTATCAAAGATTTTAGTGTAATATCTAAGCCCTTGAGTAACCTTCTAACAAATGATAATATTTTTGAATGGACTGAACATTGTGAAGAAGCCTTTGTTAAACTTAAAAACTTGCTTACTTCTGCTCCTGTCATTCAACCTCCTGATTGGTCATTACCTTTTGAAATAATGTGTGACGCTAGTGATTATGCCGTGGGTGCTGTCTTGGGACAAAGAAAAGATAAGAAACCTTATGTGATTTACTATGCAAGTAAAACTTTAAATAGTGCTCAAATGAATTACACCACCACTGAAAAAGAATTACTTGCAGTAGTATTTGCTTGTGATAAATTCAGATCTTATCTTGTTGGCTCACCTGTTGTTGTTTTTAGTGATCATGCAGCATTGAAATATCTTCTTTCTAAGAAAGATTCTAAGGCTAGATTGGTGCGGTGGATTTTGTTACTTCAAGAATTTGATATCACAATCAAAGACAAGAAAGGCACCGAAAATGTTGTTGCAGATCATTTGTCAAGATTGACAACAGATTCGAAATCTGACATCACACCAATCGATGACTACTTTCCCGATGAATCTTTATTTTCCATTTCTACGATGCCTTGGTTTGCTAATATTGTTAATTTTCTTGTTTCAGGACAATTGCCAACTCATTGGAGTACCCAAGACAAAAGAAAGTTCTTGAACGAAGTGAATAACTTTTATTGGGATGACCCTTATTTATTCAAATATTGTCCTGATCAAATATTTCGAAGATGCATTCCTGACAATGAGGTAAGTAGTGTCATTAAATTTTGTCATTCTAAGGCATGTGGGGGTCATTTCTCATCAAGAAAGACAACTGCAAAAATCTTACAAAGTGGATTTTATTGGCCCACCATGTTCAAATACTCACATGCATTCTGCAAGACTTGTGAAAATTGTCAAAAGTTGGGATCTATTTCAAAACGTCACATGATGCCTTTAAATCCTATTCTTGTCATTGAGATCTTTGACTGTTGGGGTATAGATTTCATGGGTCCATTTCCTTCATCATTTGGTTTCGTGTACATATTAGTCGCAGTAGATTATGTTTCAAAATGGACAGAGGCAATTCCAAGTCGAAACAATGATCACAAAACAGTGATAAAGTTTTTAAAAGACAATATTTTGAGTCGATTTGGAATTCCTCGAGCCATAATAAGTGTTGGTGGAACACATTTTTGCAACAAGTCATTTGCTTCTTTAATGAAGAAATATGGAATCACACACAAAGTTGCCACCCCTTATCACCCTCAGACAAGTGGACAAGTAGAGCTTGCTAATAGGGAGATCAAACAGATCTTGGAGAAAACGGTGAACCCTAATCGAAAAGACTGGTCTTTAAGACTTAATGATGCACTTTGGGCTTATCGAACTGCATATAAAACATCATTAGGTATGTCACCTTATAGACTAGTCTATGGAAAACCTTGTCACTTGCCGGTGGAAATTGAACATAAAGCTTATTGGGCTATTAAAGCTTTCAATTCAAACATTGATGATGCTAGTCAGCTGCGAAAATTGCAAATAAATGAGCTTGAGGAAATTAGAAATGATGCATATGACAATTCAAGAATTCATAAAGCAAGACTCAAAGAGTTTCATGACAAGAAAATACTGAGAAAAACATTCAATGTTGGTCAAAAAGTCTTGCTTTATAATTCTCGACTCCATTTATTTCCTGGAAAACTAAGATCAAGATGGAGCGGTCCTTTTATTGTGAAACATGTGTATCCATATGGGGCCTGTGATATTGAGAATCCAAAGAATGGCAATGTTTTCAAGGTAAATGGGCATCGTTTGAAAGTTTATTTTGACAATTTTTCAGTTGAAAATGACTCTACTGAATTGAGTGATCCTGTATATAAAGATTGATTCTTTTTCTCACATTGTTTTGTGTTTGTTTTGGTGTATCTTTTGTTTTGCTAGTTTCTCTCACCCCGGTCAAATGGCGGATAACGGTACTCCGTGACTCTTAAGTCGGTTCTTTCAGTTTCCCATGATAACTGATATCTGTGTATATAATTATGCAATTCTCTGCTCTTTCTTCTTTCTTTGAATCTCCCATCCAATTCTCATTTAAAAATGGACAGCACTCTTGAAAAGTTGAAAAGGCATTTTCCCGCTCTGCCTCAGAATGCGATTACAAAAATTTACCGTGCTAGGTGTGAAAGATTACGGTTGTTAATGAATCATGGAATTCCTGAAGATATTCGCTGGCTAATTGAAGCAAAGGTCCGATTATCAGGTGAGTCCTCCAATTCTTTCATTTCACACATGCCTGGAACAGGTGAAAGCACTTTTGCAAAGAAACGTCGTGCAAAACGACTGAAAGTCTGTCACAGATGTGCCAGATGGACTTGTAATGCGACATGTCATTCTTTAGGAATGGTATCTGTAAACCGTGAAGATAAAATACAATTCATTAAGGATGGCCTGAGTAAGGGGTCTTTAGGTAATCTTTTATTGACCCTTGAGACGCATCCTAGTGGAGATGTGCATCGTGTAATTCATGATTTATGGCCACAATTCCATAAAGAACATGATCGACTTAGTCTTGGGAATCTGACTAAAAAAGACCCTGTTTGCCAGTTTTTAAGAAAACTGGATGGGAAGCCTATCCCCGACCCATAGAGGGCGTTTAAGCCGTTCTTGGACGTAAAACCAAGGGAAGATGTGAGCCACAATCACAACTACCTGTACATACATGCTTTGTCAAAATAAATAAATAAAGAGAGAGAGTGTGAGACGACAGCTGGCCTACATATAGGTGGTATGATTGCATTTTCATTTTTTCATCTATAAATTCTTCTCTTCCTTCCCTTCATTTCTACTCATCCCATACATTCATCAAATATAAAAGTGTGTAGAAATGGCAGGTTCCTCAAGTCATCACATAAAAAATATTTGTGTTTTCGGTGGATCCATTCCTGGGAAAGAAAAAGAGTTTTTAGAATCAGCAAATCATCTTGGTCAGGTACTAGCTGAGAGAAAGATTCATTTAGTGTATGGGGGAGGTAGCCTTGGGTTAATGGGAGGTGTGTCAATGGCTGCATTTTTGGGAGGCAGTCAAGTTTTGGGGGTTGTCCCCAAAGCTTTAGCACACGGGGACATCATTGGAAAAACAATTGGAGAGGAACTACAGGTCCCAACAATGTCTGACCGACTGACTACCATGTGTAACCATGCTGATGCCTTCATTGCCTTACCAGGTGGTCTGGGCACATTGGAAGAGATCTTTCATATTTCATCTTGGGCCCAACTGCACATTCACCATAAACCTATAGGTTTGTTAAATGTTAATGGTTTTTATGATAAGTTGCTATCTTTCCTTGATCAAGCTGTGGAACAGGAATTTCTAACATCTTCGGCACGACAAATCATAATCTCTGCTGCTACTGCTGAACAATTGATTGACCAACTACAATCTTTCATCCCTGTCATTGATCCTTGCATGAGTCGCCTAGATTGGTCAGCTAAGGAAAGCCGTAAAAAGCTTAGATTAGATTTGAGCCTTCATCTGTGAAACCTTGTGTCTTTTGTGTTATTAA
Organism: Populus alba; assembly: GCF_005239225.2. Lineage (NCBI taxonomy): Eukaryota > Viridiplantae > Streptophyta > Magnoliopsida > Malpighiales > Salicaceae > Populus > Populus alba. Next base: position 185,573 of record NC_133294.1, on the reverse strand, counting down.
TAGTATATTATTTTTGTTTTGTTACTTCTTTATATTTGTTTAAGTGTGTTTCAGGTTTGTCATTGTTCACTGTTTCAGGTGATGTCTTTTATACTCTATCTTTCTACCTTAGGACATTGAGGACAATGTCTCGTTTTGGTTGGGGGAGAGGGTAGTAGTTTAAAAAAAAAAAAAAAAAAAAACTAACCAACTAAACTGTTGTTGTTTTTAAAAAACCATTTGGCAAAACTGTTATTACTAGGATGGCAGAGTAAAGAGGAATTATTCTTGAGACGCATCGTAGTAAAAAAAATTTCTAATGGTTATTTGCAATATTCATAACAAGGCCTATTAGAATACTTCTTGAAATATTCAGGTTTACAAACTCTCGCATTGTTATCACTTGATTCTGCTTATATACTCATTTAACAAGTATTATTAAACCTTCATTTTCACACAAAATTTCGATTCAAAGCGTTTGGCTGTTTGCGGAAGAAGTCTCAAGTAGAACAAGTAGCAGAATTATACATGCTCAAGAGGGATCACCCGAAATTCAAAGGCAATTGAATTTCGGCAACCGGGGCATCGAAGTCGGAATGCCGCGAAACTCACCGATTCAAAGCGTTCGGCCGTTTGCGGAAGAAGTCTCAAGTAGAACAAGTAGCAGAAGCATACATGCTCAAGAGGGATCACCCGGAATTCAAAGGCAACTGAATTTCGGCAACCGGGGAATCGAAGTCCGAAGGCCGCGAAACTCACCGATTCAAAGCGTTTGGCCGTTTGCGGAAGAAGTCTCAAGTAGAACAAGTAGCAGAAGCATACATGCTCAAGAGGGATAACCAAAAATTCAAAGGCAACTGAATTTCGGCAACCGGGGAATCGAAGTCGGAATGCCGCGAAACTCACGTAGTCAAAGCGTTTCACCGTTTGCGGAAAGAAGGCTGAAGTAGAACAAGTAGCAGAAGCATACATGCTCAAGAGGGATCACCCGAAATTCAAAGGCAACTGAATTTCAGCAACCGGGGCATCGAAGTCGAATGCCGCGAAACTCACCGATTCAAAGCGTTTCGCCGTTTGCGGAAGAAGTCTCAAGTAGAACAAGTAGCAGAAGCGTACATGCTCAAGAGGGATCACCCGGAATTCAAAGGCAACTGAATTTCGGCAACCGGGGAATCGAAGTCCGAATGCCGCGAAACTCACCGATTCAAAGCGTTTGGCCGTTTGCGGAAGAAGTCTCAAGTAGAACAAGTAGCAGAAGCATACATGCTCAAGAGGGATCACCCGAAATTCAAAGGCAACTGAATTTCGGCAAACCGGGGAATCGAAGGTGGAATGCCGCAAAACTCACGTAGTCAAAGCGTTTCACCGTTTGCGGAAAGAAGGCTGATGTACAACAATTAGCAGAAGCATACATGCTCAAGAGGGATCACCCGAAATTCAAAGGCAACTGAATTTCGGCAACCTGGGAATCGAAGGTGGAATGCCGCGAAACTCACGTAGTCCAAAGCGTTTCACCGTTTGCGGAAAGAAGGCTGATGTAGAACAAGTAGCCGAAGCATACATGCTCAAGAGGGATCACCCGAAATTCAAAGGCAACTGAATTCGGCAACTGGGGCATCGAAGTCGGAATGCCGCGAAACTCACCGATACAAAGCGTTTGGCCGTTTGGGGAAGAAGTCTCAAGTAGAACAAGTAGCAGAAGCATACATGCTCAAGAGGGATCACCCGAAAATTCAAAGGCAACTGAATTTCGGCAACCGGGGAATCGAAGTCGGAATGCCGTGAAACTCACTTAGTCAAAGCGTTTCGCCGTTTGCGGAAAGAAGGCTGATGTAGAACAAGTAGCAAAAGCATACATGCTCAAGAGGGATCACCCGAAATTCAAAGGCAACTGAATTTCGGCAACCGGGGAATCGAAGGTGGAATGCCGCGAAACTCACCGAGTCAAAGCGTTTCGCCGTTTGCGGAAAGAAGGCTGATGTAGAACAAGTAGCAGAAGCATACATGCTCAAGAGGGATCACCCGAAATTCAAAGGCAACTGAATTTCAGCAACCGGGGCATCGAAGTCGGAATGCCGCAAAACTCACCGATTCAAAGCGTTTGGCCGTTTGCGGAAGAAGTCTCAAGTAGACCAAGTAGCAGAAGCATACATGCTCAAGAGGGATCACTCGAAATTCAAAGGCAACTGAATTTCGGCAACCGGGGAATCGAAGTCCGAATGCCGCGAAACTCACCGATTCAAAGCGTTTGGCCGTTTGCGGAAGAAGTCTCAAGTAGAACAAGTAGCAGAAGCATACATGCTCAAGAGGGATCACCCGAAATTCAAAGGCAACTGAATTTCGGCAACCGGGGCATCGAAGTCGGAATGCCGCGAAACTCACCGATTCAAAGCGTTCGGCCGTTTGCGGAAGAAGTCTCAAGTAGAACAAGTAGCAGAAGCATACATGCTCAAGAGGGATCACCCGGAATTCAAAGGCAACTGAATTTCGGCAACCGGGGAATCGAAGTCCGAATGCCGCGAAACTCACCGATTCAAAGCGTTTGGCCGTTTGCGGAAGAAGTCTCAAGTAGAACAAGTAGCAGAAGCATACATGCTCAAGAGGGATAACCAAAAATTCAAAGGCAACTGAATTTCGGCAACCGGGGAATCGAAGTCGGAATGCCGCGAAACTCACGTAGTCAAAGCGTTTCACCGTTTGCGGAAAGAAGGCTGATGTAGAACAAGTAGCAGAAAGCATACATGCTCAAGAGGGATCACCCGCAATTTAAAGGCAACTGAATTTCAGCAACCGGGGCATCGAAGTCGGAATGCCGCGAAAACTCACCGATTCAAAGCGTTTGGCCGTTTGCGGAAGAAGTCTCAAGTAGAACAAGTAGCAGAAGCGTACATGCTCAAGAGGGATCACCCGGAATTCAAAGGCAACTGAATTTCGGCAACCGGGGACTCGAAATCCGAATGCCGCGAAACTCACCGATTCAAAGTGTTTCGCCGTTTGCGGAAGAAGTCTCAAGTAGAACAAGTAGCAGAAGCATACATGCTCAAGAGGGATCACCCGAAATTCAAAGGCAACTGAATTTCGGCAACCGGGGCATCGAAGTCGGAATGCCGCGAAACTCACCGATTCAAAGCGTTTGGCCGTTTGCGGAAGAAGTCTCAAGTAGAACAAGTAGCAGAAGCATACATGCTCAAGAGGGATCACCCGGAATTCAAAGGCAACTGAATTTCGGCAACCGGGGAATCGAAGTCGGAATGCGCGAAACTCACGTAGTCAAAGCGTTTCACCATTTGCGGAAAGAAGGCTGATGTAGAACAAGTAGCAGAAGCATACATGCTCAAGAGGGATCACCCGAAATTCAAGGCAACTGAATTTCGGCAACCGGGGAATCGAAGGTGGAATGCCGCGAAACTGCCCGGGTCAAAGCGTTTGGCCGTTTGCGGAATAAGTCTCAAGTAGAACAAGTAGCAGAAGCATACATGCTCAAGAGGGATCACCCGGAAATTCAAAGGCAACTGAATTTCGGCAACCGGGGCATCGAAGTCGGGAATGCCGCGAAACTCACCGATTCAAAGCGTTTGGCCGTTTGCGGAAGAAGTCTCAAGTAGAACAAGTAGCAGAAGCATACATGCTCAAGAGGGATCACCCGGAATTCAAAGGCAACTGAATTTCGGCAACCGGGGAATCGAAGTCGGAATGCCGCGAAACTCACGTAGTCAAAGCGTTTCACCATTTGCGGAAAGAAGGCTGATGTAGAACAAGTAGCAGAAGCATACATGCTCAAGAGGGATCACCCGAAATTCAAAGGCAACTGAATTTCGGCAACCGGGGAATCGAAGGTGGAATGCCGCGAAACTGCCCGAGTCAAAGCGTTTCGCCGTTTGCGGAAGAAGTCTCAAGTAGAACAAGTAGCAGAAGCATACATGCTCAAGAGGGATCACCCGGAATTCAAAGGCAACTGAATTTCGGCAACCGGGGCATCGAAGTCGGAATGCCGCGAAACTCACCGATTCAAAGTGTTTGGCCGTTTGCGGAAGAAGTCTCAAGTAGAACAAGTAGCAGAAGCATAAATACTCAAGAGGGATGCCCCAAAATTCAAAGGCAACTGAATTTCGGCAACCGGGGCATCGAAGTCAGAATGCCGCGAAACTCACCGATTCAAAGCGTTTGGCTGTTTGCGGAAGAAGTCTCAAGTAGAACAAGTAGCAGAAGCATACATGCTCAAGAGGGATCACCCGGAATTCAAAGGCAACTGAATTTCGGCAACCGGGGAATCGAAGTCGGAATGCCGCGAAACTCACTTAGTCAAAGCGTTTCGCCGTTTGCGGAAAGAAGGCTGATGTAGAACAAGTAGCAGAAGCATACATGCTCAAGAGGGATCACCCGAAATTCAAAGGCAACTGAATTTCGGCAACCGGGGCATCGAAGTCAGAATGCCGCGAAACTCACCGATTCAAAGCGTTTGGCCGTTTGCGGAAGAAGTCTCAAGTAGAACAAGTAGCAGAAGCATACATGCTCAAGAGGGATCACCCGGATTTCAAAGGCACCTGAATTTCGGAAACCGGGGAATCGAAGTCGGAATGCCGGGAAACTCACTTAGTCAAAGCGTTTCGCCGTTTGCGGAAAGAAGGCTGATGTAGAACAAGTAGCAGAAGCATACATGCTCAAGAGGGATCACCCGAAATTCAAAGGCAACTGAATTTCGGCAACCGGGGCATCAAAGTCAGAATGCCGCGAAACTCACCGAGTTCAAGCGTTTGGCCGTTTGCGGAAGAAGTCTCAAGTAGAACAAGTAGCTGAACCATACATGCTCAAGAGGGATCACCCGGAATTCAAAGGCAACTGAATTTCGGAAACCGGGGAATCGAAGTCGGAATGCCGCGAAACTCACTTAGTCAAAGCGTTTCGCCGTTTGCGGAAAGAAGGCTGATGTAGAACAAGTAGCAGAAGCATACATGCTCAAGAGGGATCACCCGAAATTCAAAGGCAACTGAATTTCGGCAACCGGGGAATCGAAGGTAGAATGCCGCGAAACTCACCGAGTAAAAGCGTTTGGCCGTTTGCGGAAAGAAGGCTGATGTAGAACAAGTAGCAGAAGCATACATGCTCAAGAGGGATCACCCGAAATTCAAAGGCAACTGAATTTCGGCAACCGGGGAATCGAAGGCGGAATGCAGGGAAACTCACTTAGTCAAAGCGTTTCGCCGTTTGCGGAAAGAAGGCTGATGTAGAACAAGTAGCAGAAGCATACATGCTCAAGAGGGATCACCCGAAATTCAAAGGCAACTGAATTTCGGCAACGGGGGAATCGAAGGTAGAATGCCGCGAAACTCACCGAGAAAAAGCGTTTGGCCGTTTGCGGAAAGAAGGCTGATGTAGAACAAGTAGCAGAAGCATACATGCTCAAGAGGGATCACCCGAAATTCAAAGGCAACTGAATTTCGGCAACCGGGGAATCGAAAGTAGAATGCCGCGAAACTCACCGAGTAAAAGCGTTTCGCCGTTTGCGGAAAGAGGCTGATGTAGAACAAGTAGCAGAAGCATACAATGCTCAAGAGGGATTTCTCCGAAATTCAAAAGGCAACTGAATATCGGCAACCGGGGATCGAAGTTGGAATGCCGCGAAACATGACCGGTCCGTTTCGGGTCAAAGCGTTTCGCCGTTTCAGAGGTGCGGAAAGCTGAAGGCTGATGGAGAAGTAGCCCCGGGTCAACAAGTTTTGCGGAAAGCAGAAGCATACAATGCTCAAGGAGGGATCATCCCGACCCGAAATTTTGCAAAGGAAGGTGAATGCATGCCCACTGAAAAGAGCGTATCGGAAAAGAAGGGCAACCAATTAGGGCAGGCATACATTGCCAATCACTCAGAAGGCAACTGGTCGGCAACACCTGGGATGCTGAGGATGGAAATGCGCGAAACTGCCCGGGTCAAAGCGTTTCGCCGTTTGCGAAAAGAAGGCTGATGTAAGAACAAGTAGCAGAAGCATACATGCTCAAGAGGGAACCCCGAAATTCAAAGGCAACTGAATTTCGGCAACCGGGGAATCGAAGGTGGAATGCCGCGAAACTCACGTAGTCAAAGCGTTTCACCGTTTGCGAAAGAAGGCTGATGTACAACAATTAGCAGAAGCATACATGCTCAAGAGGGATCACCCGAAATTCAAAAGGCAAACTGAATTTCGGCAACCTGGGAATCGAAGGTGGAATGCCGCGAAACTCACGTAGTCAAAGCGTTTCACCGTTTGCGAAAGAAGGCTGATGTAGACAAGTAGCAGAAGCATACATGCTCAAGAGGGATCACCCGAAATTCAAAGGCAACTGAATTTCGGCAACCGGGGAATCGAAGGTGGAATGCCGCGAAACTCACGTAGTCAAAGCGTTTCACCGTTTGCGGAAAGAAGGCTGATGTAGAACAAGTAGCAGAAGCATACATGCTCAAGAGGGATCACCCGAAATTCAAAGGCAACTGAATTTCGGCAACCTGGGGAATCGAAGTCGGAATGCCGTGAAATCACTTTAGTCAAAGCGTTTCGCCGTTTGCGGAAAGAAGGCTGATGTAGAACAAGTAGCAAAAGCATACATGCTCAAGAGGGATCACCCGAAATTCAAAGGCAACTGAATTTCGGCAAACCGGGGAATCGAAGGTGCAATGCCGCGGGGGGAAAAAAACTCACCGAGTCCAAAAAAGCGTTTTCGCCGTTTGCGAAAGATGGCTGATGTAGAACAAGTGGTCGCAGAGGTAGCATACATGCTCAAGGGAGGGGATCACCGAAATTCAAAGGCAAGAACTGAATTTCGGCAAGCCGACCCGGGAATCGAAGTCGGAATGCAGGGAAACTCACTTAGTCAAAGCGTTTCGCCGTTTGCGGAAAGAAGGCTGATGTTAGAACAAGTTAGCAAGAAAAGCATACATTGCTCAAGGAGGGATCCGACCCGAAATTCAAAGGCAACTGAATTCGGCAACCGGGGAATCGAAGGTGGAATGCGCCGGAAACAGCAGCCCGGGTCAAAGCGTTTGGCCGTTTGCGGAAAGAAGGGCTGATGTAGAACAAAGTAGCAGAAGCATACATGCTCAAGAGGGATCACCCGAAATTCAAAAGGCAACTGAATTTCGGCAACCGGGGCATCGAAGTCAAAATGCCAGCGAAACTCACGATTCAAAGCGTTTGGCCGTTTGCGGAGAAGAAGTCTCAAGGGAGAACAAGTAGCAGAGAGTCATACATGCTCAAGAGGGATCACCCGGGAATTCAAAGGCAACTGAATTTCGGAAACCGGGGAAATCGAAGTCGGAATGCGCGAAACTCATGTAGTCAAAGCGTTTCATCCGTTTTGCGGAAAGAGGCTGATGTAGAACAAGTAGAAGAAGGATACATGCTTAAGAGGGTTCTCCCGAAAATTCAAAGGCAACTGAATTTCGGCAACCGGGGGCAAACTCCAAGTTCAGAAACGCTCACGAAAACTCACCGATTCAAAGCGTTTGGGCCGTTTGCGCGAAAGAAGTCTCAAGTAGAACAAGTAGCAGAAGCATACATGCTCAAGAGGGGATCACTCCGAAAAGTTCAAAGGCAACTGACAATTTCGGCAACACGAGGGCATTTCGAAGTCAGAATGCCGCGAAACTCACCGATTCAAGAGTTTTGGCCGTTTGCGGAAGAAGTCTCAAGTAGAACAACTAGCAGAAGCATACATGCTCAATAGGGATAACCAGCAAATTCAAAAGGGCAACTGAATTTTCGGCAACCGGGGGATCGAAGTCGGAACGCTGCGAACTCACGTAGTCAAAGCGTTTGGCGCGTTTGCGGAAAGGAAGGCTGATGTAGAACAAGTAGCAGAAGCATACATGCTCAGAGGGATCAAAACCCGAAATTCAAAGGGCAACTGAATTTCGGCAATCGGGGCATCGAAGTCGGAATGCCGCGAAAACTCACCGATTTCAAAGCGTTTGGCCATTGTTTTTTTAGGATTTTTTGTTTTCTTTTTGTTTGCGGAAGAAGTCTCAAGTAGAACAAAGTAGCAGAAGCATACATGCTCAAGGCAGGGATCACCCGAAAATTCAAAGGCAACTGAATTTGACAACGCGGGGGGGAATCGAAGTCAGAATGCCGCGAAACTCACGCTGATTCAAAAGCGTTTGCCGTTTGCGGAAGAAGTCTCAAGTAGAAACAAGTATAGCAGAGAGCCATACATGGCTCAAGAGGGATCACCCGAAATTTCAAAGGCAACTGAATTTCCGGCAACCGGGGAATCGAAGTCGGAATGCCGCGAAACTCCCACTGTAGTCAAAGCGTTTGGCCGTTTGCGGAAAGAAGGCTGATGTAGAACAAGTAGCAGAAGCATACATGCTCCAAGAGGGATCACCGAAATTCAAAGGCAACTGAATTTCGGCAACCAGGGCATCGAAGTCGGAATGCCGCGAAACTCACCGATTCAAAGCGTTTGGCCGTTTTGCGGAAGAAGTCTCAAGTAGAAAAAGTAGGCAGAGCATACATGCTCAAGAGGGATCACCCGGAATTCAAGGCAACTGAATTTCGAAACCAGGGGAATCGATAGTCGGAATGCGCGAAACTCATGTAGTCAAAGCGTTTCACCTTTTGCGAGGAAGAAGGGGCTGATGTAGAACAAGTAAGCAGAAGGATACATGCTCAAGAGGGTTTCCGCCGAAATTCAAAAGGCAACTGAATTTCGGCAACGGGGCATCCAAGTCAGAACGCCGCGAAACTCACCGATTCAAAGCGTTTGGCCGTTTGCGGAAGAAGTCTCAAGTAGAACAAGTAGCAGAAGCATACATGCTCAAGAGGGATCACCCGAAATTCAAAGGCAACTGGGGAATTTCGGTAACCGAGGCATCGAGTCAGAAT
>NC_133294.1:153242-176239 GCF_005239225.2 Populus alba | reverse complement strand
ATTGCGAAAATTCTTGTGTAGAACAAGTGTGTAGAAGAACATGCTCAAGAGGGACACCCGAATGCAAAGGCACGGATTTCGGCAACAGGGGCATCGGGAAGGCGGAACCACCGGTCAAATGCCGTTTGTGGTATAAATTCTTATGTTAAACAAGTAGGCAGAGCAGTCAACATGCCAAGAGGATCACCCGAAATTCAAAGGCAAATGAATTTCGCAACCGGGCATCGAAAGTCAACGGAATGACGGCGAAACTCACGAAGTGAAAGCGTTCGCCGTTTACGGTAAGAAATTTGTTGTCTAATGAGAAAGATACAAGTAGCGAAGCAAGATACATGCTCAAGAGGGATCACCCGAAATTCAAAGGCAACTGAATTTCGGGCAACAGGGCATCGAAGTCGGAATGCCCGCGAAAACTCACCGAGTCAAAGCGTTTTCGGCCTTTTTGCGGAGGAGAAATGTAGAACAAGTAGCAGAAGCAGACTGGCCAAGAGGGATCACCCGAAAATTCAAAGGCAATGCTGAATTTCGGCAAACGGGCAAATCGAAGTCGGAATGCCGCGAAACTCACCGAGTCAAAGCATTTTCGTTTGGAAAGAAAGTCTGATGTAGAAGAAAGTAGCAGAAGCATAGATGCTCAAGAGGATCACCCGATTTCGGCAAGCAATCGAAGATCGGGAACCCGAAATTCAATGAATTTTAGAAAGTCTAAACAACAATTTCGGCAACTGGGGCCGGAGTCGGAATTAGTCATCGTCTTTTGAACGGAAGAAGTCTGTGTGTAGAACAAGTAGCGCATTACACTGCTCGAGTCAGCAAACCGGGGACATGGGATGCCGCGAATCACCGAAAGTCGCAACTGAATTTGGCAACCGGAGTCACTAGAAACAGTAGCAAGGAAGTCGGAATGCCAACCCATGGAAGTCGGAATGCCGCGACACTCACCGAGTCAAAGCGTTTCGCCGTTTGTGGAAGGAAGTCTGATGTAGAACAAGTAGCAGAAGCAAACATGGTCTAGAGGGATCACCCGAAATTCAAAGGCAACTGAATTTCAGCAACCGGGGCATCGAAGTCGGAATGCCGCGAAACTCACCGAGTCAAAGCATTTCGCCGTTTGCGGTTGAAATTCTTGTGGAGAACAAATAGCAGAAGCAAAAACGCTCAAGAGGGATCACCCGAAATTCAAAGGCAACTGAATTTCGGCAAACCGGGGCATCGAAAGTCAGAATGCCGCGAAACTCACCGAGTCAAAGCGTTCGCCATTTGCGGAAGAAATTCTGATGTAGAACAAGTAGCAGAAGCAGACATGCTCAAGAGGGATCACCTGAAATTCGAAGGCAACTGAAATTCGGCAACAGATGCATCGAAGTCGGAATGCCGGCGAAACTCACCGAGTCAAATCGTTTAGCCATTTGCGGTTGAAATTTTGGTGTAGAACAAGTAGCAGAAGCATACATGCTCAAGAGGGATCACCCGAAATTCAAAAGGCAACTGAATTTCGGCAAACAGGGCATCGAAGTCGGAATGCCTTGAAAACTCTCCGAGTCAAAGCGTTTCGCCGTTTGTGGTAGAAAAGTCTGATGTAGAACAAGTAGCAGAAGCATACATGCTCAAGAGGGATCACCAAAAATTCAAAAGGCAACTGAATTTCGGCAGCAGGGGCATAGAAAGTCAGAACGCCGCGAAACTCACCGAGTCAAAGTGTTTCACCGTTTGCGGTAGAAATTCTTGTGCAGAAGAAGTAGCAGAAGCAGACATGGTCAAGAGGGATCACCCGAAATTCAAAGGCAACTGAATTTCAGCAACAGGGGCATCGAAGTCGGAATGCCGCGACACTCACCGAGTCACCGCGTTTCGCCGTTTGCGGAAGAAAGTCTGATGTAGAACAAGTAGCAGAAGCAGACATGGTCAAGAGGGATCACCCGAAATTCAAGGCAACTGAATTTCGGCAACAGGGGCATCGAAGTCGGAATGCCGCCACACTCACCGAGTCAAAGCATTTCCTCGTTTGCGGAAGAAAGTCTAATGTAGAAGAAGTAGCAGAAGCATACGTGCTCAAGAGGGATCACCCGAAATTCAAAGGCAACTGAATTTCGGAAACCGGGGCATCGAAGTCGGAATGCCGCGAAACTCACTGAGTGAAAGGGTTTCACCGTTTGCGGTATAAATTATGGTGTAGAACAAGTAGCAGAAGCATAGATGCTCAAGAGGGATCACCCGAAATTCAAAGGCAACTGAATTTCGGCAACAGGGGCATCGTTGTCGGAATGCCGCGAAACTCACCGAGTCAAAGGGTTTCGCCGTTTGCGGTTGAAAGTCTTGTGTAGAACAAGTAGCAGAAGCAGACATGGTCTAGAGGGATCACCCGAAATTCAAAGGCAACTGAATTTCGGCAACCGGGCTACGGAATGCGGAATGCCGCGACACTCACCGAGTCAAAGCGTTTCGCCTTTTGCGGAAGAAAGTCTAATGTAGAATAAGTAGCAGAAGCATACATTCTCAAGTGGGATCACCCGAAATTCAAAGGCAACTGAATTTCGGCATCAGGGGCATCGAAGTCGGAATGCCGCGAAACTCACCAAGTCAAAGCGTTTCGTCGTTTGCGGAAGAAAGTCTGATGTAGAACAAATAGCAGAAGCAGATATGCTCAAGAGGGATCACCCAAAATTCAAAGGCAACTGAATTTCGGCAACCGGGTCATGGAAGCCGGAATCCGCGACACTCACCGAGTCAAAGCGTTTCGGCTTTTACGGAAGAAAGTCTGATATAGAACAAGTAGCAGACGCATACTTGCTCAAGAGGGATCACCCGAAATTTAAAGGCAACTGATTTTCAGCAACCGGGCCATGGAAGGCGGAATGCCGCGAAACTCACCAAGTCAAAGCGTTTCGCCGTTTGCGGAAGAAAGTCTGATGTAGAACAAGTAGCAGAAGCATACATGCTCAAGAGGGATCACCCGAAATTCAAAGGCAACTGAATTTCGGCAACAGGGGCATCGAAGTCGGAATGCCGCGAAATTCACCGAGTCAAAGCGTTTCGTTGTTTGCGGAAGCAAGTCTGATGCAGAACAAGTAGCAGAAGCAGACATGGTCAAGAGGGATCACCCGAAATTCAAAGGCAACTGAATTTCGGTAACCGGGGCATCGAAGTCGGAATGCCGCGAAACTCACCGAGTCAAAGCGTTTCGCCGTTTGCGGTTGGAATTCTTGTGTAGAACAAATAGCAGAAGCAGAAATGCTCAAGAGGGATCACCCGAAATTCAAAGGCAACTGAATTTCGGCAAACGGGGCATCGAAGTCCGAATGCCGCGAAACTCACCGAGTCAAAGCGTTTCGCCATTTGCGGAAGAAAGTCTGATGTAGAACAAGTAGCAAAAGCAGACATGCTCAAGAGGGATCACCCGAAATTCAAAGGCAACTGAATTTCATCAACAGGGGCATCGAAGTCCGAATGCCACGAAACATATAGAGTCAAAGCGTTTCGCCGTTTGCGGTAGAAGTTCTGGTGTAGAACAAGTAGCAGAAGCATACATGCTTAAGAGGGATCACCCAAAAGTCAAAGGCAACTGAATTTCGGCAACCGGGGCAACGAAGTCGGAACGCCGCGAAACTCACCAAGTCAAAGCGTTTCGCCGTTTGCGGTAGAAATTCTTCTGTAGAACAAGTAGCTGAAGCAGACATGGTCAAGAGGGATCACCCGAAATTCAAAGGCAACTGAATTTCGGCAACCGGGGCATCGAAGTCGGAATGCCGCGAAACTCACCGAGTCAAAGCGTTTCGCCGTTTGCGTCTAGAACAAGTAGCAGAAGATGCTCAAGAGGATCACCCGAAATTCAAAGGCAACTGAATTTCGGCAACCGGGGCATCGAAGTCGGAATGCCGCGAAACTCACCGAGTCAAAGCATTTCGCCGTTTGCGGAAGAAAGTCTGATGTAGAACAAGTAGCAGAAGCATACATGCTCAAGAGGGATCACCCGAAATTCAAAGGCAACTGAACTTCGGCAACCGGGGCATCGAAGTCGGAATGCCGCGAAACTCACCGAGTCAAAGCGTTTCGCCGTTTGCGGAAGAAAGTATGATGTAGAACAAGTAGCAGAAGCAGACATGCTCAAGAGGGATCACCCGAAATTCAAAGGCAACTGAATTTCGGCAATAGGGGCATCGAAGTCGGAATGCCGCGAAACTCACCGAGTCAAAGCGTTTCGCTGTTTGTGGAAGAAATTCTGTGTAGAACAAGTAGCAGAAGCATACATGCTCAAGAGGGATCACCCGAAATTCAAAGGCAACTGAATTTCGGCAACCGGGGCATCGAAGTCGGAATGCCGCGAAACTCACCGAGTCAAAGCGTTTCGCCGTTTGCGGAAGAAAGTCTGATGTAGAACAAGTAGCAGAAGCAGACATGCTCAAGAGGGATCACCCGAAATTCAAAGGCAACTGAATTTCGGCAACAGGGGCATCGAAGTCGGAATGCCGCGAAACTCACCGAGTCAAAGCGTTTCGCCGTTTGCGGAAGAAAGTCTGATGTAGAACAAGTAGCAGAAGCAGACATGCTCAAGAGGGATCACCCGAAATTCAAAAGGCAACTGAATTTCGGCAACCGGGGCATCGAAGTCGGAATGCCGCGAAACTCACCGAGTCAAAGCGTTTCGCCGTTTTGCGGAAGAAATTCTGATGTAGAACAAGTAGCAGAAGCATACATGCTCAAGAGGGATCACCCGAAATTCAAAGGCAACTGAATTTCGGCAACCGGGGCATCGAAGTCGGAATGCCGCGAAACTCACCGAGTCAAAGCGTTTCGCCGTTTGCGGAAGAAAGTCTGATGTAGAACAAGTAGCAGAAGCATACATGCTCAAGAGGGATCACCCGAAATTCAAAGGCAACTGAATTTCGGCAACCGGGGCATCGAAGTCGGAATGCCGCGAAACTCACCGAGTCAAAGCGTTTCGCCGTTTGCGGAAGAAAGTCTGATGTAGAACAAGTAGCAGAAGCATACATGCTCAAGAGGGATCACCCGAAATTCAAAGGCAACTGAATTTCGGCAAAGGGGCATCGAAGTCGGAATGCCGCGAAACTCACCGAGTCAAAGCGTTTCGCCGTTTGTGGTAGAAATTCTTGTGTAGAACAAGTAGCAGAAGCATACATGCTCAAGAGGGATCACCCGAAATTCAAAGGCAACTGAATTTCGGCAACCGGGGCATCGAAGTCGGAATGCCGCGAAACTCACCGAGTCAAAGCGTTTCGCCGTTTGCGGAAGAAATTCTGATGTAGAACAAGTAGCAGAAGCAGACATGCTCAAGAGGGATCACCCGAAATTCAAAGGCAACTGAATTTCGGCAACAGGGGCATCGAAGTCGGAATGCCGCGAAACTCACCGAGTCAAAGCATTTCGCCGTTTGCGGTAGAAATTCTTGTAGAACAAGTAGCAGAAGCATACATGCTCAAGAGGGATCACCCGAAATTCAAAGGCAACTGAATTTCGGCAACCGGGGCATCGAAGTCGGAATGCCGCGAAACTCACCGAGTCAAAGCGTTTCGCCGTTTGCGGAAGAAAGTCTGATGTAGAACAAGTAGCAGAAGCAGACATGCTCAAGAGGGATCACCCGAAATTCAAAGGCAACTGAATTTCGGCAACCGGGGCATCGAAGTCGGAATGCCGCGAAAACTCACCGAGTCAAAGCGTTTCGCCGTTTGCGGAAGAAATTCTTGTAGAACAAGTAGCAGAAGCATACATGCTCAAGAGGGATCACCCGAAATTCAAAGGCAACTGAATTTCGGGGGGCATCGAAGTCGGAATGCCGCGAAACTCAACCGAGTCAAAGCGTTTCGCATTTGCGGAAGAAAGTCTGATGTAGAACAAGTAGCAGAAGCATACATGCTCAAGAGGGATCACCCGAAATTCAAAGGCAACTGAATTTCGGCAAAGGGGCATCGAAGTCGGAATGCCGCGAAACTCACCGAGTCAAAGCGTTTGTTTGCGGAAATTCTGTGTAGAACAAGTAGCAGAAGCATACATGCTCAAGAGGGATCACCCGAAATTCAAAGGCAACTGAATTTCGGCAACCGGGGCATCGAAGTCGGAATGCCGCGAAACTCACCGAGTCAAAGCGTTTCGCCATTTGCGGAAGAAAGTCTGATGTAGAACAAGTAGCAGAAGCAGACATGCTCAAGAGGGATCACCCGAAATTCAAAGGCAACTGAATTTCGGGGGGCATCGAAGTCGGAATGCCGCGAAACTCACCGAGTCAAAGCGTTTCGCCGTTTGCGGTAGAAATTCTGGTGTAGAACAAGTAGCAGAAGCATACATGCTCAAGAGGGATCACCCGAAATTCAAAGGCAACTGAATTTCGGCAACCGGGGCATCGAAGTCGGAATGCCGCGAAACTCACCGAGTCAAAGCGTTTCGCCGTTTGCGGAAGAAAGTCTGATGTAGAACAAGTAGCAGAAGCATACATGCTCAAGAGGGATCACCCGAAATTCAAAGGCAACTGAATTTCGGCAACCGGGGCATCGAAGTCGGAATGCCGCGAAACTCACCGAGTCAAAGCGTTTCGCCGTTTGCGGAAGAAAGTCTTGTGTAGAACAAGTAGCAGAAGCATACATGCTCAAGAGGGATCACCCGAAATTCAAAGGCAACTGAATTTCGGCAAGGGGCATCGAAGTCGGAATGCCGCGAAACTCACCGAGTCAAAGCGTTTCGCCGTTTGCGGAAGAAATTCTGTGTAGAACAAGTAGCAGAAGCATACATGCTCAAGAGGGATCACCCGAAATTCAAAGGCAACTGAATTTCGGCAACGGGCATCGAAGTCGGAATGCCGCGAAACTCACCGAGTCAAAGCGTTTCGCCGTTTGCGGAAGAAAGTCTGATGTAGAACAAGTAGCAGAAGCATACATGCTCAAGAGGGATCACCCGAAATTCAAAGGCAACTGAATTTCGGCAACCGGGGCATCGAAGTCGGAATGCCGCGAAACTCACCGAGTCAAAGCGTTTCGCCGTTTGCGGAAGAAAGTCTGATGTAGAACAAGTAGCAGAAGCAGACATGCTCAAGAGGGATCACCCGAAATTCAAAGGCAACTGAATTTCGGCAACAGGGGCATCGAAGTCGGAATGCCGCGAAACTCACCGAGTCAAAGCGTTTCGCCGTTTGCGGAAGAAATTCTGATGTAGAACAAGTAGCAGAAGCATACATGCTCAAGAGGGATCACCCGAAATTCAAAGGCAACTGAATTTTCGGCAACCGGGGCATCGAAGTCGGAATGCCGCGAAACTCACCGAGTCAAAGCGTTTCGCCGTTTGCGGTAGAAATTCTGATGTAGAACAAGTAGCAGAAGCATACATGCTCAAGAGGGATCACCCGAAATTCAAAGGCAACTGAATTTCGGCAACCGGGGCATCGAAGTCGGAATGCCGCGAAACTCACCGAGTCAAAGCGTTTCGCCGTTTGCGGTAGAAAGTCTGATGTAGAACAAGTAGCAGAAGCATACATGCTCAAGAGGGATCACCCGAAATTCAAAGGCAACTGAATTTCGGCAACCGGGCATCGAAGTCGGAATGCCGCGAAACTCACCGAGTCAAAGCGTTTCGCCGTTTGCGGAAGAAAGTCTGATGTAGAACAAGTAGCAGAAGCAGACATGCTCAAGAGGGATCACCCGAAATTCAAAGGCAACTGAATTTCGGCAACCGGGGCATCGAAGTCGGAATGCCGCGAAACTCACCGAGTCAAAGCGTTTCGCCGTTTGCGGAAGAAAGTCTGTGTAGAACAAGTAGCAGAAGCATACATGCTCAAGAGGGATCACCCGAAATTCAAAGGCAAACTGAATTTCGGCAACCGGGGCATCGAAGTCGGAATGCCGCGAAACTCACCGAGTCAAAGCGTTTCGCCGTTTGCGGAAGAAAGTCTGATGTAGAACAAGTAGCAGAAGCAGACATGCTCAAGAGGGATCACCCGAAATTCAAAGGCAACTGAATTTCGGCAACAAGGGCATCGAAGTCGGAATGCCGCGAAACTCACCGAGTCAAAGCGTTTCGCCGTTTGCGGAAGAAAGTCTGATGTAGAACAAGTAGCAGAAGCATACATGCTCAAGAGGGATCACCCGAAATTCAAAGGCAACTGAATTTCGGCAACCGGGGCATCGAAGTCGGAATGCCGCGAAACTCACCGAGTCAAAGCGTTTCGCCGTTTGCGGAAGAAAGTCTGATGTAGAACAAGTAGCAGAAGCAGACATGCTCAAGAGGGATCACCCGAAATTCAAAAGGCAACTGAATTTCGGCAAAGGGGCATCGAAGTCGGAATGCCGCGAAACTCACCGAGTCAAAGCGTTTCGCCGTTTGCGGAAGAAAGTCTGATGTAGAACAAGTAGCAGAAGCATACATGCTCAAGAGGGATCACCCGAAATTCAAAGGCAACTGAATTTCGGCAACCAGGGGCATCGAAGTCGGAATGCCGCGAAACTCACCGAGTCAAAGCGTTTCGCCGTTTTGCGGAAGAAAGTCTGTGTAGAACAAGTAGCAGAAGCATACATGCTCAAGAGGGATCACCCGAAATTCAAAGGCAACTGAATTTCGGCAACCGGGGCATCGAAGTCGGAATGCCGCGAAAACTCACCGAGTCAAAGCGTTTCGCCGTTTGCGGAAGAAAGTCTGATGTAGAACAAGTAGCAGAAGCATACATGCTCAAGAGGGATCACCCGAAATTCAAAGGCAACTGAATTTCGGCAACCGGGGCATCGAAGTCGGAATGCCGCGAAACTCACCGAGTCAAAGCGTTTCGCCGTTTGCGGAAGAAAGTCTGATGTAGAACAAGTAGCAGAAGCATACATGCTCAAGAGGGATCACCCGAAATTCAAAGGCAACTGAATTTCGGCAACCGGGGCATCGAAGTCGGAATGCCGCGAAACTCACCGAGTCAAAGCGTTTCGCCGTTTGCGGAAGAAAGTCTGATGTAGAACAAGTAGCAGAAGCATACATGCTCAAGAGGGATCACCCGAAATTCAAAGGCAACTGAATTTCGGCAACCGGGGCATCGAAGTCGGAATGCCGCGAAACTCACCGAGTCAAAGCGTTTCGCCGTTTGCGGAAGAAAGTCTGATGTAGAACAAGTAGCAGAAGCAGACATGCTCAAGAGGGATCACCCGAAATTCAAAGGCAACTGAATTTCGGCAACAGGGGCATCGAAGTCGGAATGCCGCGAAACTCACCGAGTCAAAGCGTTTCGCCGTTTGCGGAAGAAAGTCTGATGTAGAACAAGTAGCAGAAGCATACATGCTCAAGAGGGATCACCCGAAATTCAAAGGCAACTGAATTTCGGCAACCGGGGCATCGAAGTCGGAATGCCGCGAAACTCACCGAGTCAAAGCGTTTCGCCGTTTGCGGAAGAAAGTCTGATGTAGAACAAGTAGCAGAAGCATACATGCTCAAGAGGGATCACCCGAAATTCAAAGGCAACTGAATTTCGGCAACCGGGGCATCGAAGTCGGAATGCCGCGAAACTCACCGAGTCAAAGCGTTTCGCCGTTTGCGGAAGAAAGTCTGATGTAGAACAAGTAGCAGAAGCAGACATGCTCAAGAGGGATCACCCGAAATTCAAAGGCAACTGAATTTCGGCAACAGGGGCATCGAAGTCGGAATGCCGCGAAACTCACCGAGTCAAAGCGTTTCGCCGTTTGCGGAAGAAAGTCTGATGTAGAACAAGTAGCAGAAGCAGACATGCTCAAGAGGGATCACCCGAAATTCAAAGGCAACTGAATTTCGGCAAAGGGGCATCGAAGTCGGAATGCCGCGAAACTCACCGAGTCAAAGCGTTTCGCCGTTTGCGGAAGAAAGTCTGATGTAGAACAAGTAGCAGAAGCAGACATGCTCAAGAGGGATCACCCGAAATTCAAAGGCAACTGAATTTCGGCAACCGGGGCATCGAAGTCGGAATGCCGCGAAACTCACCGAGTCAAAGCGTTTCGCCGTTTGCGGAAGAAAGTCTGATGTAGAACAAGTAGCAGAAGCATACATGCTCAAGAGGGATCACCCGAAATTCAAAGGCAACTGAATTTCGGCAACCAGGGGCATCGAAGTCGGAATGCCGCGAAACTCACCGAGTCAAAGCGTTTCGCCGTTTGCGGAAGAAAGTCTGATGTAGAACAAGTAGCAGAAGCATACATGCTCAAGAGGGATCACCCGAAATTCAAAGGCAACTGAATTTATCGAAGTCGGAATGCCGCGAAACTCACCGAGTCAAAGCGTTTCGCCGTTTGCGGAAGAAAGTCTGATGTAGAACAAGTAGCAGAAGCATACATGCTCAAGAGGGATCACCCGAAATTCAAAGGCAACTGAATTTCGGCAACCGGGGCATCGAAGTCGGAATGCCGCGAAACTCACCGAGTCAAAGCGTTTCGCCGTTTGCAAGAAAGTCTAATGTAGAACAAGTAGCAGAAGCAGACATGCTCAAGAGGGATCACCCGAAATTCAAAGGCAACTGAATTTCAGGGGCATCGAAGTCGGAATGCCGCGAAACTCACCGAGTCAAAGCGTTTCGCCGTTTGCGGAAGAAAGTCTGATGTAGAACAAGTAGCAGAAGCATACATGCTCAAGAGGGATCACCCGAAATTCAAAGGCAACTGAATTTCGGCAACCGGGCATCGAAGTCGGAATGCCGCGAAACTCACCGAGTCAAAGCGTTTCGCCTTTTGCGGAAGAAATTCTGGTGTAGAACAAGTAGCAGAAGCATACATGCTCAAGAGGGATCACCCGAAATTCAAAGGCAACTGAATTTCGGCAACCGGGGCATCGAAGTCGGAATGCCGCGAAACTCACCGAGTCAAAGCGTTTCGCCGTTTGCGGAAGAAAGTCTGATGTAGAACAAGTAGCAGAAGCAGACATGCTCAAGAGGGATCACCCGAAATTCAAAGGCAACTGAATTTCGGCAAACCGGGGCATCGAAGTCGGAATGCCGCGAAACTCACCGAGTCAAAGCGTTTCGCCGTTTGCGGAAGAAAGTCTGATGTAGAACAAGTAGCAGAAGCAGACATGCTCAAGAGGGATCACCCGAAATTCAAAGGCAACTGAATTTCGGCAACAGGGGCATCGAAGTCGGAATGCCGCGAAACTCACCGAGTCAAAGCGTTTCGCCGTTTGCGGAAGAAATTCTGGTGTAGAACAAGTAGCAGAAGCATACATGCTCAAGAGGGATCACCCGAAATTCAAAGGCAACTGAATTTCGGCAACCGGGGCATCGAAGTCGGAATGCCGCGAAACTCACCGAGTCAAAGCGTTTCGCCTTTTGCGGAAGAAAGTCTGATGTAGAACAAGTAGCAGAAGCAGACATGCTCAAGAGGGATCACCCGAAATTCAAAGGCAACTGAATTTCGGCAACCGGGGCATCGAAGTCGGAATGCCGCGAAACTCACCGAGTCAAAGCGTTTCGCCGTTTGCGGTAGAAATTCTAATGTAGAACAAGTAGCAGAAGCAGACATGCTCAAGAGGGATCACCCGAAATTCAAAGGCAACTGAATTTCGGCAACCGGGGCATCGAAGTCGGAATGCCGCGAAACTCACCGAGTCAAAGCGTTTCGCCGTTTGCGGAAGAAAGTCTGATGTAGAACAAGTAGCAGAAGCATACATGCTCAAGAGGGATCACCCGAAATTCAAAGGCAACTGAATTTCGGCAACCGGGGCATCGAAGTCGGAATGCCGCGAAACTCACCGAGTCAAAGCGTTTCGCCGTTTGCGGAAGAAATTCTGATGTAGAACAAGTAGCAGAAGCATACATGCTCAAGAGGGATCACCCGAAATTCAAAGGCAACTGAATTTCGGCAACCGGGGCATCGAAGTCGGAATGCCGCGAAACTCACCGAGTCAAAGCGTTTCGCCGTTTGCGGAAGAAAGTCTGATGTAGAACAAGTAGCAGAAGCAGACATGCTCAAGAGGGATCACCCGAAATTCAAAGGCAACTGAATTTCGGCAACCGGGGCATCGAAGTCGGAATGCCGCGAAACTCACCGAGTCAAAGCGTTTCGCCGTTTGCGGAAGAAAGTCAGATGTAGAACAAGTAGCAGAAGCAGACATGCTCAAGAGGGATCACCCGAAATTCAAAGGCAACTGAATTTCGGCAACCGGGGCATCGAAGTCGGAATGCCGCGAAACTCACCGAGTCAAAGCGTTTTCGCCGTTTGCGGAAGAAAGTCTGTGTAGAACAAGTAGCAGAAGCATACATGCTCAAGAGGGATCACCCGAAATTCAAAGGCAACTGAATTTCGGCAACCGGGGCATCGAAGTCGGAATGCCGCGAAACTCACCGAGTCAAAGCGTTTCGCCGTTTTGCGGAAGAAATTCTGTGTAGAACAAGTAGCAGAAGCATACATGCTCAAGAGGGATCACCCGAAATTCAAAGGCAACTGAATTTCGGCAACCGGGGCATCGAAGTCGGAATGCCGCGAAACTCACCGAGTCAAAGCGTTTCGCCTTTTGCGGAAGAAAGTCTGATGTAGAACAAGTAGCAGAAGCAGACATGCTCAAGAGGGATCACCCGAAATTCAAAGGCAACTGAATTTCGGCAAGGGGCATCGAAGTCGGAATGCCGCGAAACTCACCGAGTCAAAGCGTTTCGCCGTTTGCGGAAGAAAGTCTGATGTAGAACAAGTAGCAGAAGCAGACATGCTCAAGAGGGATCACCCGAAATTCAAAGGCAACTGAATTTCGGCAACCGGGGCATCGAAGTCGGAATGCCGCGAAACTCACCGAGTCAAAGCGTTTCGCCGTTTGCGGTAGAAATTCTGGTGTAGAACAAGTAGCAGAAGCATACATGCTCAAGAGGGATCACCCGAAATTCAAAGGCAACTGAATTTCGGCAACCGGGGCATCGAAGTCGGAATGCCGCGAAACTCACCGAGTCAAAGCGTTTCGCCGTTTGCGGAAGAAATTCTGATGTAGAACAAGTAGCAGAAGCAGACATGCTCAAGAGGGATCACCCGAAATTCAAAGGCAACTGAATTTCGGCAACGGGGCATCGAAGTCGGAATGCCGCGAAACTCACCGAGTCAAAGCGTTTCGCCGTTTGCGGAAGAAAGTCTGATGTAGAACAAGTAGCAGAAGCAGACATGCTCAAGAGGGATCACCCGAAATTCAAAGGCAACTGAATTTCGGCAACCGGGGCATCGAAGTCGGAATGCCGCGAAACTCACCGAGTCAAAGCGTTTCGCCTTTTGCGGAAGAAAGTCTGATGTAGAACAAGTAGCAGAAGCAGACATGCTCAAGAGGGATCACCCGAAATTCAAAGGCAACTGAATTTCGGCAACAGGGGCATCGAAGTCGGAATGCCGCGAAACTCACCGAGTCAAAGCGTTTCGCCGTTTGCGGTAGAAATTCTGGTGTAGAACAAGTAGCAGAAGCATACATGCTCAAGAGGGATCACCCGAAATTCAAAGGCAACTGAATTTCGGCAACCGGGCATCGAAGTCGGAATGCCGCGAAACTCACCGAGTCAAAGCGTTTCGCCGTTTGCGGAAGAAAGTCTGATGTAGAACAAGTAGCAGAAGCAGACATGCTCAAGAGGGATCACCCGAAATTCAAAGGCAACTGAATTTCGGCAACCGGGGCATCGAAGTCGGAATGCCGCGAAACTCACCGAGTCAAAGCGTTTCGCCTTTTGCGGAAGAAAGTCTGATGTAGAACAAGTAGCAGAAGCAGACATGCTCAAGAGGGATCACCCGAAATTCAAAGGCAACTGAATTTCGGCAAAGGGGCATCGAAGTCGGAATGCCGCGAAACTCACCGAGTCAAAGCGTTTCGCCGTTTGCGGTAGAAATTCTTGTGTAGAACAAGTAGCAGAAGCATACATGCTCAAGAGGGATCACCCGAAATTCAAAGGCAACTGAATTTCGGCAACCGGGG
This sequence comes from Populus alba, assembly GCF_005239225.2. Classification (NCBI taxonomy): domain Eukaryota; kingdom Viridiplantae; phylum Streptophyta; class Magnoliopsida; order Malpighiales; family Salicaceae; genus Populus; species Populus alba. The sequence continues at coordinate 162,367 of NC_133294.1, read as the reverse complement.
CATCGAAGTCGGAATGCCGCGAAACTCACCGAGTCAAAGCGTTTCGCCTTTTGCGGAAGAAAGTCTGATGTAGAACAAGTAGCAGAAGCATACATGCTCAAGAGGGATCACCCGAAATTCAAAGGCAACTGAATTTCGGCAACAGGGGCATCGAAGTCGGAATGCCGCGAAACTCACCGAGTCAAAGCGTTTCGCCGTTTGCGGAAGAAAGTCTGATGTAGAACAAGTAGCAGAAGCAGACATGCTCAAGAGGGATCACCCGAAATTCAAAGGCAACTGAATTTCGGCAAAGGGGCATCGAAGTCGGAATGCCGCGAAACTCACCGAGTCAAAGCGTTTCGCCGTTTGCGGTAGAAATTCTGGTGTAGAACAAGTAGCAGAAGCATACATGCTCAAGAGGGATCACCCGAAATTCAAAGGCAACTGAATTTCGGCAACCGGGGCATCGAAGTCGGAATGCCGCGAAACTCACCGAGTCAAAGCGTTTCGCCGTTTGCGGAAGAAAGTCTGATGTAGAACAAGTAGCAGAAGCAGACATGCTCAAGAGGGATCACCCGAAATTCAAAGGCAACTGAATTTCGGCAACCGGGGCATCGAAGTCGGAATGCCGCGAAACTCACCGAGTCAAAGCGTTTCGCCGTTTGCGGAAGAAAGTCTGATGTAGAACAAGTAGCAGAAGCAGACATGCTCAAGAGGGATCACCCGAAATTCAAAGGCAACTGAATTTCGGCAAGGGGCATCGAAGTCGGAATGCCGCGAAACTCACCGAGTCAAAGCGTTTCGCCGTTTGCGGTAGAAATTCTTGTGTAGAACAAGTAGCAGAAGCATACATGCTCAAGAGGGATCACCCGAAATTCAAAGGCAACTGAATTTCGGCAACCGGGGCATCGAAGTCGGAATGCCGCGAAACTCACCGAGTCAAAGCGTTTCGCCGTTTGGAAGAAAGTCTGATGTAGAACAAGTAGCAGAAGCATACATGCTCAAGAGGGATCACCCGAAATTCAAAGGCAACTGAATTTCGGCAACAGGGGCATCGAAGTCGGAATGCCGCGAAACTCACCGAGTCAAAGCGTTTCGCCGTTTGCGGAAGAAAGTCTGATGTAGAACAAGTAGCAGAAGCATACATGCTCAAGAGGGATCACCCGAAATTCAAAGGCAACTGAATTTCGGCAAATCGAAGTCGGAATGCCGCGAAACTCACCGAGTCAAAGCGTTTCGCCGTTTGCGGAAGAAAGTCTGTGTAGAACAAGTAGCAGAAGCATACATGCTCAAGAGGGATCACCCGAAATTCAAAGGCAACTGAATTTCGGCAACCGGGCATCGAAGTCGGAATGCCGCGAAACTCACCGAGTCAAAGCGTTTCGCCGTTTGTGGTAGAAATTCTGGTGTAGAACAAGTAGCAGAAGCATACATGCTCAAGAGGGATCACCCGAAATTCAAAAGGCAACTGAACTTCGGCAACCGGGGCATCGAAGTCGGAATGCCGCGAAACTCACCGAGTCAAAGCGTTTCGCCGTTTGCGGAAGAAAGTCTGATGTAGAACAAGTAGCAGAAGCAGACATGCTCAAGAGGGATCACCCGAAATTCAAAGGCAACTGAATTTCGGCAAAGGGGCATCGAAGTCGGAATGCCGCGAAACTCACCGAGTCAAAGCGTTTCGCCGTTTGCGGTAGAAATTCTGGTGTAGAACAAGTAGCAGAAGCAGACATGCTCAAGAGGGATCACCCGAAATTCAAAGGCAACTGAATTTCGGCAACCGGGGCATCGAAGTCGGAATGCCGCGAAACTCACCGAGTCAAAGCGTTTCGCCGTTTGCGGAAGAAAGTCTGATGTAGAACAAGTAGCAGAAGCAGACATGCTCAAGAGGGATCACCCGAAATTCAAAGGCAACTGAATTTCGGCAACCGGGGCATCGAAGTCGGAATGCCGCGAAACTCACCGAGTCAAAGCGTTTCGCCGTTTGCGGAAGAAAGTCTGTGTAGAACAAGTAGCAGAAGCATACATGCTCAAGAGGGATCACCCGAAATTCAAAGGCAACTGAATTTCGGCAACCGGGGCATCGAAGTCGGAATGCCGCGAAACTCACCGAGTCAAAGCGTTTCGCCGTTTGCGGAAGAAAGTCTGATGTAGAACAAGTAGCAGAAGCAGACATGCTCAAGAGGGATCACCCGAAATTCAAAGGCAACTGAATTTCGGCAACAGGGGCATCGAAGTCGGAATGCCGCGAAACTCACCGAGTCAAAGCGTTTTCGCCGTTTGCGGAAGAAATTCTGATGTAGAACAAGTAGCAGAAGCATACATGCTCAAGAGGGATCACCCGAAATTCAAAGGCAACTGAATTTCGGCAACAGGGGCATCGAAGTCGGAATGCCGCGAAACTCACCGAGTCAAAGCGTTTCGCCGTTTGCGGAAGAAATTCTTGATGTAGAACAAGTAGCAGAAGCATACATGCTCAAGAGGGATCACCCGAAATTCAAAGGCAACTGAATTTCGGCAACCGGGGCATCGAAGTCGGAATGCCGCGAAACTCACCGAGTCAAAGCGTTTCGCCGTTTGCGGAAGAAAGTCTGATGTAGAACAAGTAGCAGAAGCATACATGCTCAAGAGGGATCACCCGAAATTCAAAGCAACTGAATTTCGGCAACCGGGCATCGAAGTCGGAATGCCGCGAAACTCACCGAGTCAAAGCGTTTCGCCGTTTGCGGTAAGAAATTCTGGTGTAGAACAAGTAGCAGAAGCATACATGCTCAAGAGGGATCACCCGAAATTCAAAGGCAACTGAATTTCGGCAACCGGGGCATCGAAGTCGGAATGCCGCGAAACTCACCGAGTCAAAGCGTTTCGCCGTTTGCGGAAGAAAGTCTGATGTAGAACAAGTAGCAGAAGCAGACATGCTCAAGAGGGATCACCCGAAATTCAAAAGGCAACTGAATTTCGGCAACAGGGGCATCGAAGTCGGAATGCCGCGAAACTCACCGAGTCAAAGCGTTTCGCTGTTTGCGGTAGAAATTCTGATGTAGAACAAGTAGCAGAAGCATACATGCTCAAGAGGGATCACCCGAAATTCAAAGGCAACTGAATTTCGGCAACCGGGGCATCGAAGTCGGAATGCCGCGAAACTCACCGAGTCAAAGCGTTTCGCCGTTTGCGGAAGAAATTCTGATGTAGAACAAGTAGCAGAAGCAGACATGCTCAAGAGGGATCACCCGAAATTCAAAGGCAACTGAATTTCGGCAACCGGGAATGGAAGTCGGAATGCCGCGAAACTCACCGAGTCAAAGCGTTTCGCCGTTTGCGGAAGAAAGTCTGATGTAGAACAAGTAGCAGAAGCAGACATGCTCAAGAGGGATCACCCGAAATTCAAAAGGCAACTGAATTTCGGCAACAGGGGCATCGAAGTCGGAATGCCGCGAAACTCACCGAGTCAAAGCGTTTCGCCGTTTGCGGTAGAAAGTCTGATGTAGAACAAGTAGCAGAAGCATACATGCTCAAGAGGGATCACCCGAAATTCAAAGGCAACTGAATTTCGGCAACCGGGGCATCGAAGTCGGAATGCCGCGAAACTCACCGAGTCAAAGCGTTTCGCCGTTTGCGGAAGAAAGTCTAATGTAGAACAAGTAGCAGAAGCATACATGCTCAAGAGGGATCACCCGAAATTCAAAGGCAACTGAATTTCGGCAATAGGGGCATCGAAGTCGGAATGCCGCGAAACTCATCGAGTCAAAGCGTTTCGCCGTTTGCGGAAGAAATTCTGTGTAGAACAAGTAGCAGAAGCATACATGCTCAAGAGGGATCACCCGAAATTCAAAGGCAACTGAATTTCGGCAACCGGGGCATCGAAGTCGGAATGCCGCGAAACTCACCGAGTCAAAGCGTTTCGCCGTTTGCGGAAGAAAGTCTGATGTAGAACAAGTAGCAGAAGCATACATGCTCAAGAGGGATCACCCGAAATTCAAAGGCAACTGAATTTCGGCAAACCGGGGCATCGAAGTCGGAATGCCGCGAAACTCACCGAGTCAAAGCGTTTCGCCGTTTGCGGTAGAAATTCTGGTGTAGAACAAGTAGCAGAAGCATACATGCTCAAGAGGGATCACCCGAAATTCAAAGGCAACTGAATTTCGGCAACCGGGCATCGAAGTCGGAATGCCGCGAAACTCACCGAGTCAAAGCGTTTCGCCTTTTGCGGAAGAAAGTCTGATGTAGAACAAGTAGCAGAAGCAGACATGCTCAAGAGGGATCACCCGAAATTCAAAGGCAACTGAATTTCGGCAACAGGGGCATCGAAGTCGGAATGCCGCGAAACTCACCGAGTCAAAGCGTTTCGCCGTTTGCGGTAGAAATTCTGATGTAGAACAAGTAGCAGAAGCATACATGCTCAAGAGGGATCACCCGAAATTCAAAAGGCAACTGAATTTCGGCAACCGGGGAAATCGAAGTCGGAATGCCGCGAAACTCACCGAGTCAAAGCGTTTCGCCGTTTGCGGAAGAAAGTCTGATGTAGAACAAGTAGCAGAAGCAGACATGCTCAAGAGGGATCACCCGAAATTCAAAGGCAACTGAATTTCGGCAACAGGGGCATCGAAGTCGGAATGCCGCGAAACTCACCGAGTCAAAGCGTTTCGCCGTTTGCGGAAGAAATTCTGGTGTAGAACAAGTAGCAGAAGCATACATGCTCAAGAGGGATCACCCGAAATTCAAAGGCAACTGAATTTCGGCAACCGGGGCATCGAAGTCGGAATGCCGCGAAACTCACCGAGTCAAAGCGTTTCGCCGTTTGCGGAAGAAAGTCTAATGTAGAACAAGTAGCAGAAGCAGACATGCTCAAGAGGGATCACCCGAAATTCAAAGGCAACTGAATTTCGGCAACCGGGGGAAGTCGGAATGCCGCGAAACTCACCGAGTCAAAGCGTTTCGCCGTTTGCGGAAGAAAGTCTGATGTAGAACAAGTAGCAGAAGCATACATGCTCAAGAGGGATCACCCGAAATTCAAAGGCAACTGAATTTCGGCAACCGGGGCATCGAAGTCGGAATGCCGCGAAACTCACCGAGTCAAAGCGTTTCGCCGTTTGTGGAAGAAATTCTGTGTAGAACAAGTAGCAGAAGCAGACATGCTCAAGAGGGATCACCCGAAATTCAAAGGCAACTGAATTTCGGCAACCGGGGCATCGAAGTCGGAATGCCGCGAAACTCACCGAGTCAAAGCGTTTCGCCGTTTGCGGAAGAAATTCTGGTGTAGAACAAGTAGCAGAAGCATACATGCTCAAGAGGGATCACCCGAAATTCAAAGGCAACTGAATTTCGGCAACCGGGCATCGAAGTCGGAATGCCGCGAAACTCACCGAGTCAAAGCGTTTCGCCTTTTAGTCTGATGTAGAACAAGTAGCAGAAGCACACATGCTCAAGAGGGATCACCCGAAATTCAAAGGCAACTGAATTTCGGCAACCGGGGCATCGAAGTCGGAATGCCGCGAAACTCACCGAGTCAAAGCGTTTCGCCGTTTGCGGAAGAAAGTCTGATGTAGAACAAGTAGCAGAAGCATACATGCTCAAGAGGGATCACCCGAAATTCAAAGGCAACTGAATTTCGGCAACCGGGGCATCGAAGTCGGAATGCCGCGAAACTCACCGAGTCAAAGCGTTTCGCCGTTTGCGGAAGAAAGTCTGATGTAGAACAAGTAGCAGAAGCATACATGCTCAAGAGGGATCACCCGAAATTCAAAGGCAACTGAATTTCGGCAATAGGGGCATCGAAGTCGGAATGCCGCGAAACTCACCGAGTCAAAGCGTTTCGCCGTTTTGTAGAAATTCTGATGTAGAACAAGTAGCAGAAGCATACATGCTCAAGAGGGATCACCCGAAATTCAAAGGCAACTGAATTTCGGCAACAGGGGCATCGAAGTCGGAATGCCGCGAAACTCACCGAGTCAAAGCGTTTCGCCGTTTGCGGAAGAAAGTCTGATGTAGAACAAGTAGCAGAAGCAGACATGCTCAAGAGGGATCACCCGAAATTCAAAGGCAACTGAATTTCGGCAAACCGGGGCATCGAAGTCGGAATGCCGCGAAACTCACCGAGTCAAAGCGTTTCGCCGTTTGCGGAAGAAAGTCTGATGTAGAACAAGTAGCAGAAGCAGACATGCTCAAGAGGGATCACCCGAAATTCAAAGGCAACTGAATTTCGGCAACCGGGGCATCGAAGTCGGAATGCCGCGAAACTCACCGAGTCAAAGCGTTTCGCCGTTTGCGGAAGAAAGTCTGATGTAGAACAAGTAGCAGAAGCAGACATGCTCAAGAGGGATCACCCGAAATTCAAAGGCAACTGAATTTCGGCAACCGGGGCATCGAAGTCGGAATGCCGCGAAACTCACCGAGTCAAAGCGTTTCGCCGTTTGCGGAAGAAAGTCTAATGTAGAACAAGTAGCAGAAGCATACATGCTCAAGAGGGATCACCCGAAATTCAAAGGCAACTGAATTTCGGCAACCGGGGCATCGAAGTCGGAATGCCGCGAAACTCACCGAGTCAAAGCGTTTCGCCGTTTGCGGAAGAAAGTCTGTGTAGAACAAGTAGCAGAAGCATACATGCTCAAGAGGGATCACCCGAAATTCAAAGGCAACTGAATTTCGGCAACCGGGGCATCGAAGTCGGAATGCCGCGAAACTCACCGAGTCAAAGCGTTTCGCCGTTTGCGGAAGAAAGTCTGATGTAGAACAAGTAGCAGAAGCATACATGCTCAAGAGGGATCACCCGAAATTCAAAGGCAACTGAATTTCGGCAACAGGGGCATCGAAGTCGGAATGCCGCGAAACTCACCGAGTCAAAGCGTTTCGCCGTTTGCGGTAGAAATTCTGGTGTAGAACAAGTAGCAGAAGCATACATGCTCAAGAGGGATCACCCGAAATTCAAAGGCAACTGAATTTCGGCAACCGGGGCATCGAAGTCGGAATGCCGCGAAACTCACCGAGTCAAAGCGTTTCGCCGTTTGCGGAAGAAAGTCTGATGTAGAACAAGTAGCAGAAGCAGACATGCTCAAGAGGGATCACCCGAAATTCAAAGGCAACTGAATTTCGGCAACCGGGGCATCGAAGTCGGAATGCCGCGAAACTCACCGAGTCAAAGCGTTTCGCCGTTTGCGGAAGAAAGTCTGATGTAGAACAAGTAGCAGAAGCATACATGCTCAAGAGGGATCACCCGAAATTCAAAGGCAACTGAATTTCGGCAACCGGGCATCGAAGTCGGAATGCCGCGAAACTCACCGAGTCAAAGCGTTTCGCCGTTTGCGGTAGAAATTCTTGTGTAGAACAAGTAGCAGAAGCATACATGCTCAAGAGGGATCACCCGAAATTCAAAGGCAACTGAATTTCGGCAACCGGGGCATCGAAGTCGGAATGCCGCGAAACTCACCGAGTCAAAGCGTTTCGCCTTTTGCGGAAGAAAGTCTGATGTAGAACAAGTAGCAGAAGCAGACATGCTCAAGAGGGATCACCCGAAATTCAAAGGCAACTGAATTTCGGCAACCGGGGCATCGAAGTCGGAATGCCGCGAAACTCACCGAGTCAAAGCGTTTCGCCGTTTGCGGAAGAAAGTCAGATGTAGAACAAGTAGCAGAAGCATACATGCTCAAGAGGGATCACCCGAAATTCAAAGGCAACTGAATTTCGGCAATAGGGGCATCGAAGTCGGAATGCCGCGAAACTCACCGAGTCAAAGCGTTTCGCCGTTTGTGGAATTCTTGTGTTAGCGTAGAACAAGTAGCACATGCTCAAGAGGGATCACCCGAAATTCAAAGGCAACTGAATTTCGGCAACCGGGTCATGGAAGTCGAATGCCGCGAAACTCACCGAGTCAAAGCGTTTCGCCGTTTGCGGAAGAAAGTCTGATGTAGAACAAGTAGCAGAAGCAGACATGCTCAAGAGGGATCACCCGAAATTCAAAGGCAACTGAATTTCGGCAACCGGGGCATCGAAGTCGGAATGCCGCGAAACTCACCGAGTCAAAGCGTTTCGCCGTTTGCGGAAGAAAGTCAGATGTAGAACAAGTAGCAGAAGCATACATGCTCAAGAGGGATCACCCGAAATTCAAAAGCAACTGAATTTCGGCAATAGGGGCATCGAAGTCGGAATGCCGCGAAACTCACCGAGTCAAAGCGTTTCGCCGTTTGTGGTATAAATTCTTGTGTAGAACAAGTAGCAGAAGCATACATGCTCAAGAGGGATCACCCGAAATTCAAAGGCAACTGAACTTCGGCAACCGGGGCATCGAAGTCGGAATGCGGAAACTCAAAGTCAAAGCGTTTCGCCATTTTTGTGGAAGAAAGTCTGATGTAGAACAAGTAGCAGAAGCAGACATGCTCAAGAGGGATCACCCGAAATTTCAAAGGCAACTGAATTTCGGCAATAGGGGCATCGAAGTCGGAAATGCCGCGAAACTCACCGAGTCAAAGCGTTTCGCCGTTTGCGGAAGAAAGTCAGATGTAGAACAAGTAGCAGAAGCATACATGCTCAAGAGGGATCACCCGAAATTCAAAGCAACTGAATTTCGGCAACCGGGGAATCGAAGTCGGAATGCCGCGAAACTCACCGAGTCAAAGCGTTTCGCCGTTTGCGGAAGAAATTCTGATGTAGAACAAGTAGCAGAAGCAGACATGCTCAAGAGGGATCACCCGAAATTCAAAGGCAACTGAATTTCGGCAACCGGGGCATCGAAGTCGGAATGCCGCGAAACTCACCGAGTCAAAGCGTTTCGCCGTTTGCGGAAGAAATTCTGATGTAGAACAAGTAGCAGAAGCAGACATGCTCAAGAGGGATCACCCGAAATTCAAAGGCAACTGAATTTCGGCAACCGGGGAATCGAAGTCGGAATGCCGCGAAACTCACCGAGTCAAAGCGTTTCGCCGTTTTGCGGAGAAAGTCTGATGTAGAACAAGTAGCAGAAGCAGACATGCTCAAGAGGGATCACCCGAAATTCAAAGGCAACTGAATTTCGGCAACCGGGGCATCGAAGTCGGAATGCCGCGAAAACTCACCGAGTCAAAGCGTTTCGCCGTTTGTGGAAAGTCTGATGTAGAACAAGTAGCAGAAGCATACATGCTCAAGAGGGATCACCCGAAATTCAAAGGCAACTGAATTTT